>NW_009943229.1:0-4560 GCF_000696875.1 Nestor notabilis
CCCCCGCTGCCGCCTCCTCTCTTATTTTGGGTAAAGAAACGCCAAATGTCGCTCTTCCCCTCTTTGCGCCTCGCCGTCCTCTCTGTCACAACCCGCTCTCGAGTTCTCTTTAAGCGCTCAGCCGTTGAGGAGAAGCGTGTGGCTCTTTGCACTTGTCCTACAGCTTTTTTCCGTGGCTGGATGCGCTGTCGGTGGGAACACACGTAGAAATTCCCTGGAAATTCTTCCCGGGCACCAGGGGAAAACGGAGCGAGCTCGAGGTTTATGTTCATCTGCCGCACCTGAGAGAGATTCAGTGGGAAAACAGCGTTTTTAACGCCACTAGGAGAATTCCTGGGGGAGGAGGGAGGGAGTTGAGGCTTAAGGTGGGGCAGCAGGATGGCTGCTCTGTCTCCATGCTGGCAACGGGGCTGGACAAGGTTAGTGCACTGAATCGCATGAATCATTTGCCAGTATCCTCTGCCCTGCTACGCGTAGCTGCAGACTGAGGAGAACATGGGTTGTGCTCTCAAGTTATTGCAGGGGGTCTGCGAGGGCCTGTCACTTTCTTTGTCTGAAAGAAACGTGCCGTGACGTTGCGCCAGCAGTATAGTTCCAGAAAGGCATTTTCAAGGTCTTCACTTTGGCCACAGGCAATGAAACATCATAAAGAAAAAGCTCACCTTGATCTAAGCTATGTCTCTGTATCACTAAGACATCAGGTGGCTGCCGGATATGAAGATTTTGGGGGGTTCCAGAGTTGTCTTTAGCCCCTGGAGGTGTATCATCTGGATCCAGCTGCAGTGTTACTGGGTTTGCACTTCATTATTGGAAGGCATGTTAGATATTTCAGTGATATAATTTGACCAGTATGACTGTGCAGGTATCTCTGGCAGCAGTGGGAGGTGTAGTGTGCACTGTCCAAGGCTGCTTTTCTTTCTTCTCTACTAGACTAATTCCCACTTTGAAACGACCTGTCATCACATAACCCAGCTCATCCTCACCAACAAAGAATGTCTACAGAGAGACAGTAGTTGAACTTCCTTGCTTTGACACACAAACACATACATGGGTGATTTCATCTAAGACACATGGACTGGGTAAAACCTGGTAGGGGCAGGACATAGAGCAGTTGGTATCTGCAGTCAGGAATCAGCTGAACACAGAAACCTTCCCGTTCTCTTCAGCTTTATGTATCTGAATAGCATGTCTCAGTGTGAAATCAGCTGTGTAGAGGGTGGTACCCGTTATTTGTTATGCTAGAATTTTAATAACAAACAACAGTTTGGATATACAGTGTAAATATGAATCATATAGTAATAATTGTAAAAGATTTTTGCAGGAAACCCGGGGCAAGACAAGCTTCATCCCCACTGTCATTGCACTGTTGCTTAGTATCATAGAATCCCAGACTGGTTTGTGTTGGAAGGGACTTAAAGCTCACCCAGCTCCAACCCCTGCCCCGGGCAGGGACACCTTCCACTAGAGCAGGTTGCTCCAAGCCCCTGTGTCCAACCTGGCCTTGAGCACTGCCAGGGATGGGGCAGCCACAGCTTCTCTGGGCACCCTGTGCCAGCGCCTCAGCACCCTCACAGGGAACAGCTTCTGCCCAAGAGCTCATCTCAGTCTCCCTTGTCAGAACTCAATTGCGCTTCAGCTTTCCTAACCTTTAAGAATGTTTTGCATGAGGAAGTGCTGGTTTGTTATGATCCCAGCAAGAAACTTGGACTCTGGAGTGTATTGCTTAAACCCCATTTCCTAGAGCTAGCATTAATGAAAAAGAGGCTATATGTAACCTTACATCCCATCAGATGCTGGAACCCCTGACAAGACAAACAAGGGCAGGCGGGTAGTTTCTTGCTGGTGACCAGTGAGCTTCATACGGGCTCCTTCCTTACTATTAACCAGCTGAGTTGGTCCTGCACCAGGGGGTATGTGCAGCACAAGAAGGCCAAAAAAAGGCAGCACAGCACAGACCTGCTCCTGCTCTTAGGTGGATCACTGACTTCTTGAGTACTGTGGTCTTCAGATTAGGATCATGACAAAGATTTAATTTATCTAATCTCATTCTGAGGCACTAGTTGATCCATCAGCAGATAGCTGTGCTCTAAGTACAGTGACCAGCTGGTTGGGTTTTTCCCCCCCTGCTCACACCTATTTAGTTGCTTTTTCATCAAATCTTATTATCTGATAATGATGGGGGAGGGGGAATATGGTTTGGTTTTATCACTGAATAGTGCTTTGTGCTCTTCTGCTGATCTCTGTGGAGGTTATGGCTGATATGACTCAGCTAATAGGAAGGGCTTTGAAACAAAAAGCAAACCTTTGCTTTGGCTCTTGGGTGCTCTGTTGCTTCCACTGCCTCTGATTTGGTTGTTACTGTCTCTGTCCTGGCAGTTTCTATTTCCAAAATGTTGCTGAAGGAGAGGAGTCTTCCCACTGACTTCCCACTGTGGGAAGTCAGGCAGCTCCCTGCAACCCTCTTCCATCATTTCAGCTGTAGCGTTGGGGCTTTGTGCTAATGCTGGGGTGCTGGCTTGTGCTGTGCTACCTGCAGAGCCGTGTGCTGAAGGGGAACTTCAGAGCAGCACCTTGTCCTGCCACAGCTGTGTGAAAAAGGCTTTATTATGTCAGGACCTGCACTAGGTACTGCACAAACGTGGAACAGAAAGATAATCCTGTCCCTGGGTATTTCTCCTTTAAGAGCTCAGTTCTCATCCTCCTGTGGTCTAAGGAGTTTTTCACTCAATGAGAACAAAATCAGGATGTTCTTTTTCTTATGGTAGTAGATTACAGGTGACTTTTCCACCAAGGGGTGTCTATGATCACCATAACTGTAATTGTTGCATCAGGTTAAATAATTCTTTGGTTCTTCTTTGGCTTTATTTGGGTTTGGAGTTATATGTTGCTTGGTCTCTCACAGTTACTGCAATGGGCTCACATCCTTACTCGTGGGTTAATTACAGCCTCTTTTTTATTCATCATCTGTGAGTACATCTCAAAGGACATCCTGGCACACCTGTATCTCAGTTTCCTCCTCTGGGAAGTGTAATGAACTGTGCTGAATTCATCTTCCCTGAGACAAACCAGAAGGGATCAGTGGCATGTCCTACCAGCTACACTTTATTGCTGTTCATTTCAAAGGAGATTCTTTCTTGCTTCAAGTGGTAGAGACCACTCTAGCAGAAGGACTTGGGATTTGTCTTCATTACTGCAGTCCAGCTCAGCTACAGTGCACATCACTGGCAATCCTAGGTGGCTGCTGGTCTGCTATACCTCTTGGCTGTTGTCTGAAAGCATTCTGAAGTTAAAAGTGGTGTGTATATATATAAAATCATAGGATGGTTTGGGTTGGAAAGGACCTTAAGATCATCCAGTTCCAAACCCCTGCCACGGGCAGGGACCCCTCACACTAGACCATGTCAGCCAAGGCTCAGTCCAACCTGGCCAGGGATGGAGCATTTACCATTTCTCTGGGCAGCCTGTTCCAGCACCTCAGCACCCTCACAGTAAAGAACTTCTTCCTTAGATCTAACCTGAACTTCCCCGGTTTCAGTTTGAACCCACCACCCCTTGTCGTGTCACTGCAGTCCCTGATGAAGAGTCCCTCCCCAGCATCCTTGTAAATGCAGCCTATTGCATTTGCATGGAATTCCTGTTCTTTTCCCACAAACGAGGAACTTGCTCTTTGTGCTTGGAGTAATGCAGAGCAGAAACACAGATTTTTGGCTCCAATTCTGAAAGTCAGGCACTGTGAAAGCCTTTTCATCTGCAATGTGTGGCAAAGGAAGGAGATGCCAGTAGAAGCGAGGCTGGATCAGACAGGTCATCAATAGCTGGGATGATGCTGTGTGTCTTGGACATTTGAATTCCTGTTGTGAGGAGCTTAGGAGCACATTACAGGTTATTGCAAAATGGTTAAATATGTTCTTCGTGGTGAAACCCACAGCCTTAATTATGCTTTTTGGCCTGTATTTGTTTTCTTTTATGTCAAAACACCAGTAATGGCCTGTCTGATCTCTTATGGCTTGATGTAAAGTAGGGTGGCAGATATGAACGTATCAGGGAATTCCCAGCCCTGTGTGGAAGCAACAGGGATTTACCAGAGGCATTCTTTCTTCTGGGTGCCCCTGGAAGTAGCTAGGTCTGAACAAAGCCAAACAGGAACCAAAGAATTCTTTAACCCGATGAGTGGAATTTCCTTCTCGGTCACAGTTTGTCAGCTTTCTCTTTCCTCTTTTCCATTCTAGTGAAGTTCAGCACATCCTTCCTGCTCCTCTTTGTCATGTGTATGGGAAGCCTGGAGAAACTTATGGATTACAAAAAAACACCCCAAAATCCTTATAATAGATACTATATGATGGTAGACAATAACTTGTATCCTCTTTCCCAGGGGCAGGCAGAGACAGGATCTGCTCAAGCAGGTGAAGGGTTAGCACAGCCCCGTGCTTTCGGTTATCGGAATGTCAGTGTTTCAGTTGTCACACACCACGTGTGAAGGTCCCTCCTCACAGTCTAGTTAGTTACTTGGTGCTGGCAGGTGGTGTGAAGGATTCTGGTATTTATTGCTCTGTGTGGAGT
>NW_009943229.1:4584-47719 GCF_000696875.1 Nestor notabilis
AAGCTCTTCCCTGTGAGGGTGCTGAGGTGCTGGCACAGGGTGCCCAGAGAAGCTGTGGCTGCCCCATCCCTGGCAGTGTTCAAGGCCAGGTTGGACACAGGGGCTTGGAGCAACCTGCTCTAGTGGAAGGTGTCCCTGCCCGTGGCAGGGGTTGGAACTGGGTGAGCTTTAAGGTCCCTTCAACCCAAACCAGTCTGGGATTCTATGAGCAGCAAGAGGTCTCTGTGGCTCCCAGCTCAGCACCCACCACGTGCACCTCTGCTGCAGCCTGTGCAGAGGGGCAGGACCTGTTGGTGACAGTAAGTGACAGAGGCGCCTCCAGCGCAGGTGCGACATTTGCTTTGCCCTTCATGTGAAATGTGACCGTGGTGCTGGCACTGCGGGATAACGCTGCTGCGGCTCCGCCAGCCTGACCCAGATATTCCTGCTCAGGCACACGTGTGCTGGGAATGATTCTAGCCCCATTGGGGAAGCGTTCCTTGTGTGCACAGCACAGATGTTGCTGGTCCCGGTTTGTGAGGAAGGATGTTGTACCGAACTACAAGTTGTGGAACAGAGCTGAGGGAGTTGGTCTTTACAGCTGCCTTGATGCAGTATTCTGCCTTTGTGGGACTCTTTTCATTTCACTGTGTTAAAACACTTTGAAGCGCTTATTTAGTGCTGTGTTAGAATGATTTTTGCTGCCATTGTACTGGTAAGGGCACTGCGGCACAGGGAGATCGAGTGATGTGTCCAGTATTCCACAGGAAACCTATATAACTGTAACTGTACAACTGTATAATCTATAGATAACAGGCGTCTTTCCTCCAGGCTTCTTGATCAATAAATTAATGGAAGGGGATGAGATAAAGGGAATGGGGGAGTGTGTTTGTGGTTCGGTTTGTGGATTTGTGATGGGTGTGAGAGGGGTAGATCAAAACCTTAAATAGGTGCTGCCTGAAATAGTCAAACAATCAAAGGCTTAAATATGCTGAATAATGACCCACTCCCTTTCAGATCCTCAGTGCTGTTGTCAGTGGCACAGGCAGCAGGATGCAACAGGCAGACTGCCCAAGTCAGGCTACTAAGTCAGGCATGACACTACCTACAACTGGTAAAGCCTTAGGTATTAGGAAGAAATCCTTTACCACTGTGAGGGTGCTGAGGCGCTGGCACAGGGTGCCCAGAGAAGCTGTGGCTGCCCCATCCCTGGCAGTGTTCAAGGCCAGGTTGGACACAGGGGCTTGGAGCAACCTGCTCTAGTGGAAGGTGTCCCTGCCCGGGGCAGGGGGTTGGAACTGGATGAGCTTTAAGGTGCCTTCTAACCCAAACCACTCTGTGATCATGCCTCCTGCTTCTTAGCAGTTGCTTGTAAGTACTAAGGACTGTGTTTGCCTTTCTGCTTCCATGCTTTCAGCAGACAGAGATGGTATCTTGGGGGCTTTCAGGCTAATTGTAAAGGTAGGTGAAGACTTGGGTGCTGCAGTTTGGATTGCCATAGAACCTTTAGATGTCAACATTGCTTCTCTGTCCTCATTAGGCAGCTAGGATCTGAGCCTAGATTTCCTTCTGTTGACTTCTCCACTTGACTGGATCAGGGTCACTCAGCACATTTCGGGTAGGTCTGCTGAGTTGAAACAGCTTAATGGAGGGATGCATCCTTGTAATGGGGTTCTTGGCAAGCAAAACACTTGGATGACAAAATCTCACTTAAATCATCGCTGTTGTTGAAGTTCATCACATGCTGCTTTTTGCAGAGGAAGGTGTCGTAGAACCACAGAATGGTTTGGGTTAGAAAGGACCTTAAGGTCATCCAGTTCCAACCCCCTGCCCTGGGCAAAGACACCTCACACTAGACCCTATCACCCAAGGCTCTGTCCAACCTGGCCTTGAACACTGCCAGGGATGGAGCATTCACCACTTCTCTTGGCAACCTGTTCCAGAGCCTCAGCACCCTCAGAATACTTTCACATGTCTCATACTTCCATTCATGTCCCATATTTCATTACCACTCATAGGCTCTTTTGTAAGCTCTTTTGGGCAGGAAGTCTCATTTAGTATTTTGATTTTACAGCGTGTCCTGGTTTCACTGGGATACAGTTAATTTCCTCCCTGGGCGCCCTTGGCAATGGCATTTAGTCTCTAGTTGGTTCTCCTGAATTCTGTAGTAATATAAGAATAAATAATATATGAGTAAATGCAGCTCTGCCTCCAATGTGAATCATTTATGAGACTGATCCTGAGCTCCTTGGTAATTTCTTTATGACACTATTCCTGGTACAGTGTCCATGTTCTGTTTTGGCATTTCACATGCATGTAGTAGGACAAGATTCCTGCTCTGAGGAGCTCCTAATTTGAACTGGTGAAATACAGGCAATCCAGATGGTGGGCACAGTGGTGAGAATGAACCAGAAGTAGTCACAAAATGAAAGCTGTGTTTTGTCTTTGAATTGTGTGTTTCTGAGGAGAAGGACTGAGATAACAGGAGGGGGTTTTGTCTCATCCTTCAGGCAGGACCCGGAGCAGCATGTCGGGACTGGAAACATGGGTGGTACTTTCCAAGCTTCATCTTTTGATATGAACCTCAGAGTAGACACATCCCCTTAGTAGGGTACCCTGCTTTTTGTTCCTTTAGATGCGTTTTGCAGGATCTAGAAGGTGAGGACAAGGGATTTTAGTTTGATACGGGTGATAAAGCAGTGACCTATAGGCTGCCACGTAGCCAGAAGGACAAGGATGATACTGAAGAGGGGGAGAGGCTGGTTGTACAGTAAGTAGAACTGAAGAGCAGGGGTTGTGTTTCAGAAGAGACACACATTTATATGGAGGCAGAGGATTAGGTGTCCGGTTGGAGACAGACTCTTTGGAGCGCCGGAGGACAGCTGGGAACGCTGCCCTGCTGCATAGCAGTTGTTTCTGCAGATGCTGCCTCCTTGTTTGCCATGTCCCTTCCTGCTCATACACTGATTGCTGATAAATAAACACCAATTCCAAAGGAGGCTTCGATCACCCTGTCGATAAAGCTGCAGTTTGTCTTCCTGCCGTCTCTCTGATGGAGCCAAAGGTCATCTTTTGCTTTCCAAAATGGCCAAGTTTACAGGGCAACAAACCCACTGTTGATGAACCTGTTTGTGAGGAGCTAGAAAGAATGTTCCTCATGTTTGTCTGGAAGTTTGTGCCTTTCTGGATGGGTCCCAGGGACGCCAGGCAACGTGTCGCCTGCCTTTGAGTCTACCAAGCAAGTCGGTGCTATCAGCATCAACAGTTGCAGCTCCTGCTCAAGGAGCTGTTGAGTTCATACTGTTGCTTCCTTTCATTCAGCTCAGTTGAGCTCATTTATTCTATTTCTTGTTTCCAGCCTCTAAATAAGTGTTTTTAGGGGAAAGCCAAAACCTGACAGACATTGCTTGCCTCCTGCTTTAGAGGGAGGCTTATGACAAATCACCAGCCTTGTACGAGGGAGGAGGGAGAGCTTGTGCTGCACATTCTGTATGAGAACACCAAGAGCCTGGATTCAGCAGTGCTGCAAAATCCCGGTAGGAAGAGGGCAAGTTAGTTATTCCTTCCTAACATGGTACCTGTAAAATAGGCTTTAGTGATAACTTCTGTCCATGTGAGCTATCAGTTCTGCTTCACATGGGATGGACCCTGCTGTGGGCATGAGGCACACTCTCTGCAGTAGAATTTGGCAATGTAAATATGAATTTAGAGCCGAGGTTTCCAAGGCAGTGGTTGGAAGTTCAAGGGTGCTCTGGGATGTTTTACACAGGGATGGCCTTTCTCATGGCAGAGCAATCCTGATTGTCAGCCCTGGAGGAGTGAAACCAGGAATCTTAGGTGGCATTTGATGAGGAATACCTCTCTAGGGAGGAGAGATGGGAAGCATGTGGTCAAGATTAAGAGCAGAGCAATCACAGGAAGACAACCTTCTCCTGTCATCCAACACTTCATGGCTACCCTTGTCTTGATGTCTTCAGCCCAAGTGCTCTCACACTTGGTGTGATGATGTGGGGAGATGTGTGTCAGTCAAACAGCCGTAGTGATAAGGTTGCTGTTCCCACAGGGATGCTCCGGGCCACGCTCTGCCTTGAACCCCTTCATGGACAAGAAGTTGTAGGCTCTTGAGCCTCATCAGGCTCATTGGAAGGGTTTTGCTTGTCCTGCTGCCTCTTCTGCTGGGGATTTGGGAGGCCATGTGTCTGTGCATGTCTAAACTTAGCCCTTTGAGCCACCCCTATTATGTGACCCACAACAAACTATCCCCAGCCTGAGTAACACCATCTGCCTTGTAAAATCTACCTGCAGAGTTCGTGGTGACACTTGAAGGAGAAAGATGGATGCTGGGGCTGCCCAGAGGCTGAAAGGCTTTAGGTTTAGTGATATGTTTCAAGAGAAAAGACTGGGACAATAATGGGCACAGGCACTGAATGAGACTTCCTGCCTTCCAGATGATCTATGTAGGTGTGAGCTGAAGCACATTGACAGGGCAGCTTGGAGGCTGTTTGCATCTTCCCTGGCTTCACTGTACCTGGTTTGCAGCTGAACAAAGGATTCCACTTCCCAGGTTTATTGTTTTCACTCTGCTTATGAGGATTTTGGCCGAACCAGAAAGATGCTGCTATTTAGAAAGAACATTAATAATTGAATGGAGATACTCTGGGGAATACACCCCGTAAGGTTGGATTTGTTGAATTTAAGTAGATCATAAAAATTTCCATGGCAACACGCTCTGCTGTCCTATATACAGAAAGGGTCTTTCTTGTAGGATCAAATAGAGAGAGAGGAAGCTATTACTTAAAACAGATCCCTTAAAAGCACAGTGAACTGAGAGTAAATAGCTTCCTGCATAGACGTTGTAGGCATTTTCTCCTGTTTGTTATATTGTGCTGACCTCTTTTCATAGCTGTCAGAATGCAGTCACTCAAACCAACCCCCTGCTGACTCTAATGATTTAGGGAGAAACTGTGATCTAATAATCCCTTCTCAGGGTATCACCTCTCTCTCATGGATATATCCATAGCTGTAGATGTATGTAGCTATAACTGTCATGAATCTGATTACTGTGGTGATTTTTAGCAGGCCTACTAAGATCTCTGGTTTACTGCCTATACCTGTGTCTGTGCTTGTAGTCTCCCATCTTACAGCACTAGACAAAGCTGGTTTCATCAGTATTTGAATACATTTTGAGATAGATCCTTGTATATGGTGTGTAAATGGTATATACATATATTTTGTATATGGTGTGTTGTGTCACAGCTGGCTGTTAGATGGGAATTGGTAATGATGGTCCAGCACCAGAACACTTAGAGGTAACTGAGTAACCACACGTCCACTTAGGAGATTTGAAGGTTCTTAGATCCAACAGGAATTGCACCAGCTCTTTTCCTCTAATCTGGCAATCAAAGAAGTGTATCATTTTATAGGCTCAAAAAAGCCTTACAGGCACAGAAGCAGAGATACAGAATCCTTGTGAAATGAAATAATCCAAACAGAAAAGATGGAATTCAATGGAAAAATTCTTGATGTAACCTTCTAACAACAACCCCACAGTGTATGAGGGGGGAAGTAGCTCAGATTTGGAATAACTGCAGCTTCTCTGTTGTGGCAGTGGAAGTTGGCCGAGTGATGCATTGCCCAATTTTAACAAGAACTGACACAAAGAATTCTCAGTCCTGGCTTGTGGTGAACCTGAAGGATCAAGGGTGGATGTTCTGCAGACAGAGGGAATGAATAGCTGGAAAACACTGGTTCAGTGCAAACCTCAATCATTTTCTTATCCCTAAGGCAATACCAAGGCTTCAAGTTGTGTTGACTGCTGCAGCTCTGCTGAAGTCAGAGGGTGGTGTAAATCTGCTCAGGTCAGAACACCAAGGTTGTGTTTGCAGGTCAGAACAGTGAGGACCTTGTAGAAGGTGCCATCTGGATCCTAGAAAATTGAGTTATAGGGCAGAAATTGGCCAGTTTGGAATAGCAGAGGACTTCTGTTCCTTATGAGCCTGAAGTTGAAGTGTCTTTGAGTGGGGACAATTATTTTATCCTATCTTTAATTTTTAGTGTTGGGAATTCAATCACTAGGTTGGAATCTGGCTTTAGCTGCACATCAGCAACTAGAGCCAATCATATGGTCTGTCCCAAAGCCTGTAATGAAGATATCATGGAATAGTTTGTGTTGGAAAGGATCTTAAAGCTCATCCAGTTCCAACCACTGCCATGGGCAGGGACACCTTCCACTAGAGCAGGTTGCTCCAAGCCCCTGTGTCCAACCTGCCCTTGAACACTGCCAGGGATGGGGCAGCCACAGCTTCTCTGGGCACCCTGTGCCAGCGCCTCAGCACCCTCACAGGGAAGAATTTCTTCCTAATATCTAATCTCAATCTCCCCTCTGGCAGGTTAAAGCCATTCCCCTTGTCCTGTCCCTACAGGCCCTTGTCCAAAGCCCCTCTCCAGGTTTCCTGTAGCCCCTTTAGGCACTGGAGCTGCTCTAAGGTGTCCCCTTCAGGAGCCTTCTCTTCTCCAGCTGCCCCAAGCCCAGCTCTCTCAGCCTGTTTCTGACCTCGGATCTGGAGCTCTCTGTTGAGCTTCACTATAGAGCTTTTCTTTCATAAGGATTAATACCCACTGAAAGGTGAGGATGAAGAGCACAACCATCTTCTCTTTAGATTCAGTTTAAAGAACCCTAATGCCTTATTGCAGACCACTCATGCACGTGTATTTTAAAAGCTATTTTAATCGTGTCTGACAGGGAGAAGCTCTGTCATCTCTCATGTTTCATCCCTGTGCCCTCATGTCCGGGTCTGTTACAGAGGGTGCTGCACCTTGCAGCGTGCTAGCTAACCACAGCCCTTAGCAAGCATCCCTGATCCTGGCTATCTTAAACCAGTGCTGCCTTGCAGGCTTTCCCCAACTGGGAATCCCCAGGGCTCATTTCCAGAGCCCGGGGATGTGACATACGTGATTGATGATACAGACCCTATGCATATTTGGACAGACTATTCCTAGACCAGTGCAGGGTGAGCAAGGACTGCATACAGCCCGAGTGAAAGATCCTGCCTGCCATCCATGAGGCAGGACGTGCATTTGAAGTACATACATTCTATGCCAGATTTTGCATGGTACTTAAACCTAAACTGTCTGCTTCCCTTAGTGCCTTGATTCAGAGTTAATGTCATGTAAATCCACTCTGTAAAGCCTCTCCCCACACTCAGGATTTACTGGTAGGTGAGATATTTTTCCCCTGAGGTGTTTGCACTAAGATGTGCTCTCCAGCCATTGGAATGGCTCAGCATTCTTTTCCAATTACCATTCTGCTGAGGTTTGCAGATACTTGGCTGTAACAAATCAGGTCCCTGTGCAAACACTATTGTGTTTTAGGTATGTTCTTGAGACCAAGAAACCTCACTCTGGCCAGTCAGTCCATCAGTGAGAGAAGTCTGTGAAGATCCGGTTCTCAAGGCTCCTTTTATACAGCTACGTGTTGTATTTGAGACAATTAACCATTTCATTTCAAAACAGCAACGCTTTCTTTCTGGAGAGTGGCGTTTGTAACGCTGTCATCCTTCTGTGTGAATCTTCTTGTCCGGGAAGAACAAGCGCTGGCCTGTGGCACTTCACCCAGCAGTATCACCATGACTAAGAAGTGATGGCAAAGCATACATGAGATAGGAGGCAGTGTGGGTGATCCCACAAAAAGCACAAGCTGCCTTCTCAAGCAGCTGCTTACTTAGAAATCTCTGCAACTTGGAAGCAGTGACTGTCTTTCCCTTTGCTTTCCTCCCGAGTTATTTCTGTGAAGAGCTCCATCTGGCTCTTAAGCCTTGGTTTGTATTTCAGTCTATATTTTGAGTAGCTACCAGCTGCAGGGTATATGTGTGTAAGACAAGGTGAGAAAGGAAAAGAGGTGAAGTCCCTAAGCCAAAAGAGAAGAGCAAAGCCTTTACTGTTCTGAATTGTGCAGTGCTCTGCCTTTTTATTCATGCCTGGAACAAAGAGGTGTTCCTCATGGTGGAAGAATGGAGCTGTGCCTGTGTCGCAGGCTTTGATCCGAGCACGCTGGGCTTTGGGGAAACGCAGAAGAGAATGGCGTGCCTCATCCCTTTAGCTCTGTAATGCTCTCAGCCAAAGCCTGCAATCCAAAAAGATAAGAGAAGTCTGGGCGAGATCAAAATGGAATGCAGATGGGAACATGACATTTTCTGTCAGAATGGAGATTGAGTATCTGCATAGCAATCCTGCTGTCAGGAGGCATTAAAAAGCCCTGAATCCAGCCCCTTCACCAAATAGTGAGGCTGGATTTTAAATCCCAACCTTTACAGCTTGTGCATATGTATCTACCTCTGTGCATCAGATTCTGCTCTGAACCTGCAGATTGTTTGTCTGCTCTTTCCTGAGAAGCCATTCATTCTGAGGGTTTATTTTGAACAGAGATGTTCCTCTAATCGCTTTCAGGACATCACCTGATGAGATTAAATGAACAAATGTGAGAACTGGCAGTCTTGTGATGCTAAGCTGTGTGCACAGGGTGAGATCATCTAAGTGCAGTGGTGGAGGTGATAAAAGCTGGCACAGAACGTAGCCTGGAACTGTGACTTCTGTTTCCAGATCTCACGTTGGGCTGGGACCAAACTGCTGCTTTCCAGTGGTGAAAACCAGTTAATTTCCAGCATGGTCAATGGAACCTGTAGATATTCATCATCTCTGAAAGCTGCCTTTTATCTCAAGGCAGCTTTCATCTTTTCTCTCTTTTATCTTTTATCTCAAGGGTTTTACCCTAGGAATATCTCTATCCAAAATGTATGATTTTGATTTCTAGTTTATGTTGTGAAGCTCTCAGTAGGAAGTGCTGAACCACGAGGTGCTTCGCTGGGTACCTGTCCTTGCTAGTAAGTCTCTCCTTCTCTATAGGTAATAGCTGGTTGTTAAAAACTGTAGTGTAGATGGGTAGTAGTAGTGCTATGAAAATTGGTTTAAGGTAAAAGAACCCACTTCCTCTGTCTTATCTTTAGTTAAAGACCCGAAGTTTGCTTACTAAAACACTACAGGGACTGAGATCTAGAGTCCTTGGCGTAGCCAGAAAGTATTTCGCCTGTTAAGCTTCAGGGAGAAGCTATGGTAAGAGAGGAAACCACCAGAAATTGAAAGAAGAAATCAGATATTGGTCAAAGAACTATAAAACCTGGAGATGCTTAATGGGATAAAAGGATCTGGGAGGAGCAGGGAAGTTATTGTCTTTTTGTAGCAGAAGTATATTCAGCTGTGGGATGACTTGTGAAGTAGGAAGGTTAAATAGATGTAAAGAGAGATTGCAAAGTTTGGAAGAGAAGCCTTGCAGTTTAAGAAACATCCCAGAGCGCCAAGGAAATGACTAAACTCCCCTATTTCTGTCTTGATGTACATTTAGACATCTATGCTCTCTGTGGAGTAAACCCAAAGAGAGTTTAGACTCCAGGTTGTATCTGTCACATGCACCTGCAAAGTGAATTGCAAGTCAGAAGCTTTTAATTTGGGCCGTGGTGCTGGGCAACGTGCAAGTTCCTGAGGGAATGGCTTGAATCTTAGAGGCTCTGTGGCTGCATCTCCTCCGGAGAGTATCTTACTACACCCACACTACTGCTGGTATGCTCTAAGCCAGCAAGAGTGACAATATCCTGCCCAACCCCACAAGTTAAAGGCACACCAGATGCAGCTTTTGCACGTCAGTGCTGCATGATGAATGTCCAACCGGGGGAGTGCTCAGCTGGGCTTACAAGAAGCCAATCTCTAAAATGGGGATATGAGAACTCAGCTGTCTCCCAGAGCCTTGGAGAAAACTAATGGAGGATGGTGAGACTTAGAGAGGTGCTGGTATTTGTGCCCTGGGTCCTGCTATGCACTCAGTTACAGGCCTGGAAAGCCTCTTAGAATGAGTAGGTCAGAGAAATTAAAGCTTCCTGAATCCTGGAGGGGGTATTTGTGCTGTTTCACAGGTGAACTGTTTGAAAATGCTGAATATGACTCTTCTTAGAATCAGTTTAATTTCATCTTTCTTCGTTTAACCTGAACATCCAATTCTCCAGCTTCTAAAGGATGAATTTAGGTGCTGTGGTGGAGATTGTCATCTAAGGAAGCCCTTTCAATAAGCTTGATTAAGGCTTTGCAGCCTCTGATCCTTTCCGAAATGATCACGGCGTGACTATTAGGCATGTGTAGGGTCACATCCTGTCTCTGGGAGGTTCCCAGCTCCAGCAGCAGCAAGGCAGTGTCATCTTAGCTCAGCTCCAGCCCCTGGGCTGTGGTGTTTGGCACAGAGGTAAATCAGCTGATAATGACCTCCCGACTGGTGGCTTTGTGTAAGGATAGATCACGCAGCAGCATTACCATAAACCCATTGTATCTGCCAGCAGCGCTGCTCAGTTAGTGACACAAAGCCTTACGCTGGGAGTATGTGGCTGTAGAGATAAAGGAATTGGAGCTGTTCTTCAAGCTCACCAAAAGTGGCTGAGCAAGAGAATAAAAGCAATAGGTGCTTGCAAGTATCTCCTCTCCCTAACCCCTTCTCTTAAAGTGCTCTGCTAGTGGCAAGCTGTTAAGTCCCGGAGTTAAGACAGTGTGGTACTATCCTTCACGTGCTTCCCTTGGCATCAAGTTTTGTTTCACAAAGGTTTGTACTACTGAAACAGCTCCTTAGAGCAGGCTAAAAAAGAGCATCTTCAGAGGGCTGCTGTAGCATGACATCTATTCTTGTCACATCAGGACCCCAGTTTAGGTCCTTGGGAACAGCACCACTTGGAAAGGAAAGGATGTGGTGTGGCTGAGCAAGAAGGTTCTCTGAGCAGCAAGGAAAAGACTCCTCGTCGTTCAAGGAGTGGGACCCTGGATGCTCTGCACCTCTGATGGTAGGAAGGGTCCAGATCTCAGTACAGGGTTGATTTAGAAATAGGGTGGGCCAGCAGGTTGAGGAACATGATTGTTCCCTTCTGTTTGTATAGGACAGTGTCTGGCTGGAGTTGTGTCCCCCATTTGGGTCTTTCTAGTATAAAAAAGGCACCAGCAAAGTGCAGTGAGTCCAGGGGAAGGGAGCTGGAGCACACGGTGCACAAGAGGGGTGAGTGGGATGAGTTTGTTCAGCCTCAACAAGAGATGGTGAAGGGCAGATGTTGCTGCTGTCTTCAGAAACGTGATGGGTTGTTACAGAGAGGGCAGAGCCAGGCTTTGTGTGGAGGTGCACAGTGAGCGATGGAAACAAGATACAGCAAAGGAAATTTTATCTAGATATAAGGAAAAAATTCTTCAAAGCCAGGGGAAACAAACACGGAACAGGGCTCCAGAGATGGATATACCGAAAACATGACAGGGCCTGGAACAACGTGATACTAACTCCAACCTGGTCCTGTTCTGGATTAAAGATTGTAGAGCTCTCTTCTTACTTAAATTACTCTGTGATTCTAGTCTAAAGGACACATTTCTATCTCACTTCACCAGTAGCATTCTAAATGCTGTCACATGGGTTTTGCTCTTTCTCCAATGGGAGAGTGTGGGGAAGAAAGGTGTTGATAATAGTTTGGGCTTTTTTAATATCTAACTGCTGGTTGTTGATATGGAGAAAATGGGCTGACAGTTTACATCTGGAAGAAGTTACCTTACTCTCCACTGAGCCCTGTTGACAAAGCTCCTCCATAGCACAGAAGTCAAGGTGTTGGCTGTCCCCTGTATT
This sequence comes from Nestor notabilis, assembly GCF_000696875.1. Taxonomy (NCBI): domain Eukaryota; kingdom Metazoa; phylum Chordata; class Aves; order Psittaciformes; family Psittacidae; genus Nestor; species Nestor notabilis. The sequence goes on from NW_009943229.1 coordinate 16,253, forward strand.
CAGGAGGTTCAGAAGGCATTTTACATCCTGTGGACTAATATGTGAAGGAGGAAGATGTCATGGAGCAGCCCAAGAGATGTCAGACCAGGCTATTCGTTAGGGTCCCCTACCTGCTGGTTTTTAATCACTTATCCCAACCCTGTGATTTAGGATTAGCCACTAAATGGTCCATTTTCTTCTTATTAATTTTAATTAGACACAAATAATTTTGCTGGTGGTTGAAGCTGCATTCGGAGGAGTAGGAGCTCTGATTGATTATTCATTAGTGATCTGTGGCTTCAGCACAGGCTTGTCTCCTGGTTTCCTCTCCTTTATGTCTGGGTTAGGCTGGAGGCTGGTCTGTATCAGTTCAGCTCCAGCTGGAGATCTCTCCCTCCTGTTTATCTCAGCTGCACCATGCGTTTCATTAAGATGCTTTTACTAGCCATATAAAATTAAAGGATTAGAAAGGATGCATGAAATGAGAAAAGACCCTGGAGGAAAGGATTCTATTAAATTCACACTAGAAAATCCTTGTTTAATGCATAGGAGAAAAAACTAGAAGTCTTTTTCAAGCTGCATGACAGCATCTTTACTTCTTAGAAAGAAATGATGCAGGTCCCAGCAAAACAGCAGGTGCCCAGCCCCTCCCTGAAATGAAGAAATACCAGCCTGTGTCTGTGGGCCATAAAGAGAAGGTGGTTTACACAGCCCGTGAACTCCCTGCAATGTCACAGCTGATATATATAGCATGTGGCATTCAGATACCCCGGCTAAACCAAAGCAGTGAGATGGTCTGAATACTCCAAAATCACCTGTAGAATCATCTCGCCTTAGTTTTCCTGTGCTCTTGCTTTCAAGCTGGGTGCTATTCATGTCTCTGACCTGAGCTTCCTGTAGCATTTCAGCTGGGTCTTACTGTCCTTATCATTGCAAATACACTGAAGACACTAATGAAACAGAAATAATCAGAGATCAATGCAAGTGCAATCAGCTTTGATACTCAAGTCATTAATATTTATATTGCACTTTGAAATCCTCCTTTGATTTGTGGTATCAAAATGAGAAGAGATGTTTTCAAGGTGGGTGTGGGGTTGGTTGGTTGGTTTTTTGACTTGGAGTTAGATACCAGCTCTGGAACATAAAGCTCATGACTGAGTTGGGTCCCATGTGTTTTCAGTGTGGCTTCTCTTTCCAGATGTTTGGTCTTGTAGTTTTTCCTGTTCATGTTCCAGAGTCACAAAAAATCCTAGAATAGTTTGGGTTGGAAGGGACCTTAAAGCTCATCCAGTTCCAACCCCTGCCATGGGCAGGGACACCTTCCACTAGAGCAGGTTGCACCAAGCCCCAGAGGTGTAAGGAGTTCAGGTCACACAGATGGAAAGAGTTATGCTGTTTATTGTTAATTTACTAGTACAGTCCAGACAGTAGTAAGGTTTCTCCTCAGGCTGTTATGCACCACGATGGCCATGACCATGCCTGATAGCTGGTTTTGGCTAGTGTAGAGATCTAACCAGGGTTTCCATCCTCCTCCCAGAGTTGTAGCGATCTGAGACCTGGTGCTACTCAGAGCAGCGTAGGGACTGCTCAGTTTGTTTCTGTGGATTGAACCATTGGTAGCCCAGGGGAAGGCAACGTTTTACATGGCTTTAGCTGAATGTTTGGTCCAAAGAGGTCTTTTGGTTTGGTTTTTGAATTGCATCAGTGAGCTAAAATATTCTTCGCCCTTAGTTAAGCACTTCTAGTAATACTCTGTCCCTGGGAAGCTGAAGTAACATTGCTCCAAGGAGATGATGTTGCAGTTGATTTGGATGAGTTATAGTTTAATTTGATTTGTTATTTCTGCTCTCTGCCCCATGAGCACAACATTTGAAGTCTAAATCTCTCGTGCAGTGAGGAATAGACAAAGAGGAGCTTTTGTCTTTCTCACCACCTCAGACAGTGGTGGCACTTCTGGTTTGGTGGTGAAAAGTCTGAACTGGGTTTTTGGATACACAGAACGTAGGATTATGCTTGAAATTGGCATTTCTGAAGGTGTTTAAACTTCCTAAACGTTCATTCATGGAGCACCAGTTAAAATAACTCCAAAATCATATTTGCAGCATGATCTTCGTGGTTTTGTATGAAAATAGTGCAGAACTGCTTTGTTGCTATGCAGTCCATACTTTATACCTTTTTTTAACCTAGAAATGAGTTTGGTTGGGTTATATGTCTCTTTCTGTTCCTTTTTGTATCACGAGCCTACCATAAATCTGTAGGCTAACTCACAATACAGATCTTTGCCCATCTGTCATCTCTGGAATATAATGTCAGTGCTTCTAAAACAGCCTTTTTCCACATAAACATCCCCCTCTCCCGAGTCAGGAAAAGCAGCCCTTCCCATCTAAACCATACCATTTCGTTTTCAAATTGCCGTTTGTTTGGCTTGGAAAAAGCTAGGGCTCTCAAAGCAGGAACTGGGGAGGGAACACATCAGGGACATACACACACAGAGATGCTAAGCCCTTTCGGAGCTGTGAAGCTGGGTGAAGATCTGACCCGGGCACATAGTTGGGAATGTTTTCTTCTCTAAAAGGCACAGATTTTATTGCCCTCAGCATCACACTGTGATGAATTATTTCTGCTCCCCTGAAAGGGTCTAATGAAGCAGTGGGAGAAGGCTCAGTGCCTGCGACTGCTTTCTCCTGTGGGTCCTGCTGAGCTGAAGCATGAAGAGGGGAGGAGCAGCAACAGGGCAAATGCCTCTGATGAGGCCCACGAAACATTATCTCTTGCAAGCAGCTGCTCAGAGCCCCATGGTGTTCCTATCAACATACACCTCCTCACCCATGGGTTAGGGCCCCACACCAGCCCTATATGCTCTCCATGTAGACATGTTGCCTCTGAGCAACCACACTCCCCTTGCTCATCAGCATCCCACCTCTGCTGGGCCAGGCAGCTGTACTGAATGCAGCGTGAAGTGGAACAGACTGGCTTAGTAAAGCCATCTACCTGCAATAAATTTGCTTCCTAAAATAGCTGCAGGGCTGTGGGGTATTTTTATAACAGCCACACAGGCCCTTTCTGTTCTGAGGGACTGTAGAGAAAACTTGGAAGCAGTAGCTTGTGTGTAAGCTGATGCAATTGTGCATGGCTTTGAAGAGAGCCGGGAACAATAACCCTGGGAAGGGTGAAGTACCTGCTTAACCTTGCTTTAAATAGGAGACTCAAGGGTGTCAGTGTTAATATCAACACTGTGAGACCCTTCACTGCTGGTAGCTTTAGTAGGAATGTAAGGTTTTAGTAGCCATCACGTGCATTGTCTTAACGTTTTACAAGGACTCTCCATCAGTAGTGTTGCTACTTCAGCATTTCTATCTTGTGCCTGGAACAAGAAGTGGGGAAAAGGAAATCACATTTACCTGCAAGATCATCAAGTCCAACATCACCCCAGCAGTGCCAAGGCCACCACTAACCCGTGTCACTGAGGGACTCGGCTACCTGGTGTGTTAACACTTGCAGGGACGGTGACTCCAGCCCTGCCCTGGGCAGCCTGTTCCAATGCCTGAGCACCCTCTGGGCAAGGAATTGTTCCTCAGCTCCATCTAAACCTGCCCTGGGGCAGCTTGAGGCCGTTTCCTCTTGTCCTATTGCTTGTTACTTGGGAGAAGAGACCGACCCCACCTCACCACAACCTCCTTTCAGGTAGATGTAGGATGTTCCACGTTGCAAATGGAGTTTGAAAGCGAGCCCGATCTTGGGGCGTCAGGGCCCAGTGCCTTCCTTGAGGGGTGTTTTTGTCACTGAGGCACCATGTGCTGATGGCATCCCCAGTGTACCAGGCTGGCATGGTGGGTACCCACGTCCCCTGGGCCCCAGGGTGGGGATGGTGTCAGCTCTCATTCTGAGGGTGAACAGGCAAGTTCTAAATAGAAGGACCTATTCTGCTGCAAAATGACCACAAAAAATCCTCAGGAGCCATTCCCAATGGAATACCAGCCCGGAGCTCCCTCTGCAGCTGGTGCTTCCTCCACCCCAGTCCCTTCTTGAATGTCAGGCATTTGACCTGTCAATGTGCTCACATTAACCCTATCCCTGACCTTGTGCGCTGCTTCTATTCCCATCCCAGCTGCTGGATTTAAACTGGGAACCTTTGGTGCAGATAAGTGCTGTTTATATTTAATCTGTGGCACTGTGTGGACAGGAATTAGGGCTGCTGATAAGGAATGCAAACCTATTGGCACTCTTCTTGGTGGTTTCAGTGAGGAATGCTGGCATGGTGACAGCTCGGCTGCTGCTCCCTGCACAAGAAACATGCAATAGCCAGTGAACATGTTGAGGAAACAGGCAGTATTTCAGTGATTCCTAAATGTGTCCATCCCTCTGAGCAGAAGTTTGCCATCTTGGCGAAAAGAAACATTAGTTTATTTATGGGCAAAACAAGAGCTGTTCTATTGGTGTTGTGGTCCTACAATGTTCTAAATGGGCAGCCCAAACACTGCTGGTGGCATGGTGACTACATGAGCAGAACTTGGGTGGCTTGGGATCTGGTCAGCACATTTGGAACAGTGGATTACCAGCCAAGAAGTACCTGTGTGGTTAAAAATACTCAAGAGAATGGATATACACTTCTGGAGGTGTCCTGAGAACTGCCGAGGGTCCTTCCATTTATTTCAGTGGCTGCTGTAAGGAATGTGAGAGTGAATTTTACAGGTAAATGGCTGTAGGACCAGGGTCCTGATGAGGAATCGTCATGAGCATCACCAAATCATCAGAACTCAAGATGTCATGTGGGGCTCACCCAGGTCCTGGTAGCAGCTCTGATGCTGGTCCCTAGGCTGTAACCTACATGTTATTAGGAATGTTGTCATGTTGGGCTGGGGCAGCTGGAGAAGAGAAGGTTCCTGAAGGGGACACCTTAGAGCAGCTCCAGTGCCTAAAGGGGCTACAGGAAACCTGGAGAGGGGCTTTGGACAAGGGCCTGTAGGGACAGGACAAGGGGAATGGCTTGAACCTGCCAGAGGGGAGATTGAGATGAGCTCTTGGGCAGAAGTTCTTCCCTGTGAGGGTGCTGAGGTGCTGGCACAGGGTGCCCAGAGAAGCTGTGGCTGCCCCATCCCTGGCAGTGTTCAAGTGCAGGTTGGACACAGGGGCTTAGAGCAACCTGCTCTAGTGGAAGGTGTCCCTGCCCGGGGCAGGGGGTTGGAACTGGGTGAGCTTTAAGGGTCCCTTCAACCCAAACCACTCTTTGGTCTGGGTTAGCCTGTGCTCTGTGATGATCAGATCATGCACCAGCAGATCTGGAGAAGGAGCAGAGGGATATAATAGCCAGGGCTGGCTGCAGCTGTGCTGGTAAGTGGAGACAGAAGGGGGTTTGGTGATGGTGCAGCTGCTCCCTTGGAATCCGACAGGGATTGCTGAAGAGGAGCCAGCAGTTCAGTTGCCTTCATATTCCCCTGATAACCAGGACACCCCAAAATATGGGCATCTTCGTCCTTCCCTGTCTCATTTAGTGGTAAACTTGAATAGTGCAAACCAAACCCAGCCCCCACATCCTATGTAATGTAATTACATAAATGAACACAGTTGGTCACTTCCACAGATTAGCTCCTGGTGGAGGATTTCTCCCCTCCTTTATGACTTGGATCTCTTGATTTAGTTGAACGTGCCCTTACGCTGCATCAGGAGCAAATAACCTCAGTTATTTCTTTGCTGCAGAAGAAACAACTGCACCATTTAGTCACTCTTATAGATCTTCCCTGGTGCCCTCCTCCCTTCCCCTTCTGCCTCTGCTGTGTCCCTTTTGACAAGCAATGGCCACAAGCACATGCTGTGGTCCAGATTGGGGATTACTGCTGTGCCTAATAGGATTAGAAGATTGTCAGCACTAATCCTTATCCCGTTCTTTAGGCAGACTAACCTTTTACTTAGATTTTTGCCTCCTGTTGCACAATTAGTTGACTCCTCAGTGATTTCTTTACATCTGCTGTTTTGTCCTTTTTCCAGGGCATTATAATTGGTGCAGACCTCCATGGGGTTGGAACTAGATGTTCTTAAGGTCCTTTCCAACCCAAATTATTCTGTGATTCTACGTTGGGGCAGAGCCCACACAAAGGAGGCTGGGAAGGAGACTTAGACAAGGAATGGTTTTGTGGCTTGGGCAGAGAATCAGCCTTGGGTTTGTGTATTGCGTGCAGAAGGAACGATTTGGCAACAGTCTAAGCATGGGGATGAAGGAAGGCAGGAATCAGTGATAACTAATTACACAGGAAGCTTGGATGAGGGGGAAGGGAGATGTATTGTCTTCAGTAGGGGAGAGGAACTGTAGGAAGAGATACAGGATTGAGATGGATGTTTGAATTAATTGTATGCAAGACAGTAACTTCAGGAGGCATTTTGGAATAGGCCTGTGTGCAGGTATTCGTCTCCAATCCCGCGAAAATGCTTTGCAGAAGAGCCTGAACATCTTTTGTCTTACATTTGTAGGGAGTACCCCGAGGTTAAGTGACTTCAGGCCACATTATAAGCCCCAGCAGTGACAAGATTAGAATCCAACATTCCTTAATCTGTTTCCAGTGTGGTAAACCACAGCAGTAATGAATGTCCATATATGCACAAAACACACTGCAGGGCAGATGAGTGAAACTCTCCATCTCCAATTTAGGGAGAGCACATCACCTTATTAACTGTCCCTTGCTCTGCAGACGCAAAACCATTGCACGGTTTCTTTCCCTCACAGGATTTTGTTCCAAGCCTTTATTGTCTGCAACTAGTTCTTTTCCAATGGTCCTGTAAACTGCTCCATCAGGATCCAGTTGCTTTCTGTTACCAGAACAAACTGAGGAAATGAATATCAATCATTCAGTGACTCTTTGCAGGAAATAAAAGCGTGAGATAGCAGCCAAACCAAGGAGGAAGGACAGAAATGTGGTACTTTCTATAAGGAGAGCCAAAAATGTTATTCATGTGCTCAGCTGTTTAATTTCTGAATATTGCAGAGCTTTCTTCTTTTGGGAGCTCTACCTCCTTTGGATTAGGTCCTGCTCCCCATGATCTCAGAGGGAATATTTGTTAGTAGCTTCAGTGAGAACAAGATCAAACTATTGTCCGTGTTTTCTCCCTTGCCTTAACCAGTGTTGCTGTTCAGATACTGCAAGGGATGAAAATGCTCTTGGCTTCCCAGAATCTGAGCATTTGGATCTAATCCTTGCATATGGCACAGTGAGATAGGTTCAGAGCTGCCTGTTCCCAGCAAAGCTTTTTGAAGCCAATGTGAAGCCTCTGTAAAACACTGACTCTCCTCACTCAGTAGGTGTGTTTCTGCAGTCTGCATTGTGCTTCAGGTTCTCTAAGCCATGCTACAGTAAGCATGATGGATAGCAGGTCGCTGCTTCGGAAATCAGGATGTGTGCTGGCTCACCCCAGTCTTCCACAAATCCCTTCTCTAGCTGCAGGAAGCACGAGGTGCACCATAGCCCAGAGTGTTAATATTTAATGTCTTCTGCACATAATGGACTCAGCTGTAATTATGAGTCCCACAGCACACAATTGCCACTGGCAGGATGCAAAAGATGGCTGTGGGTCCGTGAGGCTCCACAATTAGGGATTGAAACATTGATCATTTCCATTCCCAAGAGCAGCAAAACCAGCTGGATGAATTTAAAGCGAAAGCTTCCTTGGAAAGGTTGGAAGCCAATAGACATTCCTCTGCAATCTATTAAATTCAGACTCTGCAGCATCATCCTGCTGCACTGAATAAAAGTGACTGAAACCCGGGCAGGGCAGAGTGGTTTTGACAAGCCTATGCTTATGTCCAGAATAATCCAAGTGAATAAGCATTTAGGCAGTGATGCAGAGAGGAGTTAGTGTAAAAAACTCTCAGTGTTCTCTTCTCAGGAGTGCTATTTTTAACTTACAGATCCCTATTCCTTTCTTACATGAAATCTTGAAGCTGGCAGCATCCCTTTCAGACTTGGAAATGAAAGGAGACAGTCTGAAAGACCAGGAAAGCTGGCATTTTTAGGCCTCTTGGCATATCTTGGTGGGCAAATTCTTCCTCCTTGGATGAGCCCAAATCGACTTTGTGTTGGGCTTTTCCCTGCAGTGGATTTAATCACAGGATCATTAGGGATGGAAGGGACCTTTGGAGATCATTTAGTCCAACTCCCCTGTTGAGAGATAAGGCCCCAGCATTCACACCCCTTGTGCCGGTAGAACTTGGATCCTGCTTTATTGTGTTTGCCAGTTCTTCAGGGTGTTGAACAGAGGTGGAAGGGAATGTAGAGAGATGATTCTCATTTTGTGACTACTGTAGTCCTGGATTCACAGGAGATTGTTTGGAAATCAGATTTCCAATTTCCTTTTCAAAGTGTGGTGGCCTTTCTTGGTTGGGTTTGGTTGGTTGGTTTTGCTAAGGTACAGCTATGGAAACCATTGCAAAAGGAGAGTCAGCCTGAATCCCTGCTTTTCATCCTTGTCACTGGCAATAGTTTCTCTGAATTTAGTGGTGCAAAATCATCCCTGTACTGTACTTAGTGCACTCAAGCTTGAATCAAATCCTAACACTTCTTACAAGTGCAACAAACACATTTAACAGACAGGAAAAAGAAATGAAATGTTTCCCTGTGACAGGAAATCAATCTAATCCATTTGTTGTTTGGTTTTTTCCAGGCTTATATTTGGCACTCTTTACCCTGCATATTATTCTTACAAAGCCGTGAAATCAAAGGACATCAAAGAATATGTGAGTAATGAGGTTTGGGGCTGTGCTGTAGGGTTTGGTTTGTTCCTCACCACATTGTGAAGGTGTTGCCTGTGTTGTGGGAAAGCTGGGAACCAGTGCAAGGGGAAGACTGGCCTGAAGATGGACTGGCTGAGTGCTGGGCACAAGTTTCAGGGGTTTGTGCTCCTGGCTCCGCTGCTGATGTGCTCTTTGACAAATGTATGCTGTTTCTCTGGTGCTGTGAGCTAAATATGGTCAACCAAAAAGTTGTTTGGCACCCAGAGCTTTGCCTGTTTTCCTTTGTTTCTGAAGAGCAGCATAAATCAAAGCCTTTTCAAAAAGCCTTGAAGCTTTAGCTGCTCATTCAAAGCAAGGATGAGAGGAGGAAACTTGAAGCACCTATGACTGAATCCTCGGATGGAAACAGCCATCCATGCGGGGTGACCTATTTACAGGCAGATCTGGGCGCTGGTTGTGCTGCCTCATCCTTTGACTGAAAGATCTTCCCTGGGCCCAGTTTCTAAAGGCATATGGGGCCACCAGGGCAAGTGCAATGTGGGAGAATCAAACCCACTTGGATGCTGTAGGATTTGTGGTGCCCTTCACAATGTGACTTCTGTTACACTGAACCTGGCTCAGCCTCTAGATCTTGACTTTTCAGTCATCTCAAGATCCCAAGGATAGCAAGCCCATTTTCTCCTTTGGCTAACAGCATACATGGGGGGTGTCCCATTAAATCCTTGTGCCAGCTCAAACAGGGACTCAGTGTGCCTGCGGAGATTTTTCCTCTCTATCAGTACCCTCCTTCAGTTAATGGTTTGGATATTCTGAGAATCATTAAGTGTTGCAGAACACGTCAGATACTTAAGGCAAAATGTCCCTGCAGGCGTTTGCTGCTCTAGGTTTGTACATCCTTTGCTTGGAAACACTGGAGACGTGCTGGCATCCCCAAGCAGTGTCTGCCACTGATACTTAATGTTTCCATAGCCCCTTTCTGGAAAGTATTTTGTTGAAGGGTCCAATTCCTGTTGGAAATTCAATTGCAAATGAGGAACTCGCATCAGATACATGGGGTCATGACCCAAGTGTGAGACCTGCTCTGCTCGTACAGCTGTTTCTCAGTTGTGGCAGCACATCTGGTAGGGTCTGATTAAATAACCCAAAGCAGTAGTAGTTTACACTGACCCTGTACAAACCTTCATCTGTTACTCAAGATTATATCACTGTAGTTTATTTTTATTCTGCTTGGTAATAGCCATTTTGATAAATGGCGTTTGAGGCTGATCCAAGCCCTTCTGCACCAGGTCTTGGTTTGTGTTGAAAAGTTTGGCTGGCAGGAATGTCCAACTGAGGCTTTGAGGTTAGGTAAAAAACACTGGCAGAAGCTGCCCTGGGAAGACAATGTTCTCAGGCAGTGCCATTCTACTGCTGTCACACCAAATATCCATATAAATAAATCCCAGGAGAGCAGTTCTGTAGCTCTGTATAGTGACAAATCCTTGGTGAATAACTGCAGTACCTGCAGGTTGGAAAGGACCTTAAGATCATCCAGTTCCAACCCCCTGCCATGGGCAGGGACACCTCACACTAGACCATGTCACCCAAGGCTCTGTCCAACCTGGCCTTGAACACTGCCAGGGATGGGGCATTTACCACTTCTCTGGGCAGCCTGTTCCAGTGCCTCAGCACCCTCACTGTAAAGAGCTTCTTCTTTGTATCCATCCTGAACTTCCCCTGTTTCAGTTTGAACTCATCACCCCTTGTCCTGTCACTACAGTGCCTGATGAAGGGTCCATCTCCAGCATCCTTGTAGCCCCCTTCAGACACTGGAAGCTGCTCTGAGGTCTCCACAGAGCTTCTCTTCTCCAGCTGGACAGCCCCAACTTTCCCAGCCTGTCTTCTGTCGCCACTGCACTGGGGAGAAGATGGAGGAAGCCATTTCAGAGCTGCTGGGATACAGATTTACTGCCACCTTCTTTCCCCAGAGCAGCACATGGTGTAGGCATCCCTCTTGTGCTGCTGCCTTTCCCTTATTCTATTGCAATTATCCCAGCCTTAGGTAACACTTAGGTCCAATTCTCTAATTCATGGATTTTCATGGGGTTTATTTCCTTAAGCTTTATAACATTCCAGCAAAGCTGTTTAAGGATCTTCATTTTCAAACACAGCTGATTAGACATTAACTTCCCATCTCTTTTTTTTTGGAGAGACAGCTTCTTAAAGCAGTTTGAACTCTTAAGTTTTACAATCTTACAATGGAGGAAAAAACATTGAGGGGAATAAAAGTTTTCTCTCTCTTCTCCAGTACTTGGGTATTATTCCTTACATCATCTCTGTGGTGACGGTGCCACAGAAGAGAAGCACCACCACATCACTCGATAAACATCACTGGAAGTGCTGATGGCATATCAGAAATACATTGTTTCTTTCCAGTCCATATATCAGAATAGTTTAGCTGTGCTTTTAAATGTCTTTTAGTGGCAGAAATCCCCAGATCTCTGACTTACTCGAGGTACTACAGTTGCCCTGACTAAGCCGCAGCCCCCAAAGACTCTTTCTGTGTCTGCTGCTGCCCCCACAAAGGAGTCCATCCACAAACCACCCCTCAAGCAGTCCACCCCACAGTGGAGTTACCGTAGTTGAATGCTGACAGCACAACACATGCTTCTACTACCAGTGTGAGGTAAAATGCTCTCACCTAAGCCCCAGGTAAGGGATTTAAGCTGATGGACTCGCCCTTGTCACTGCAGTGTACTCAGGGTGTGGATGTGAGGAGGCACCACCAAGTGATGCACACTAATTCAATAAACTGTGGTGAGTTGATTGTGCTCCTGAGCCCTGGATCATGGGATGGGCAGTTACCTTTTTATATCTCCATGGCTGGTTTCCTCTGCCTGTAGATATTATGCAAGTAAATACAGTTTGTCTTAATTGCAGTTGGGCGAACACCCTAATATTCACCTTCGTCAAGATGAGCCAAGTGAGGTTGTTAATGCTCCGTGACAGGGCTGTGGTCCTCTATAAGGACAGAGTCAGGCTGCTCCTCTTTTCATGAGACCAGTCCTAAAGGCCACAATCTTCCTTCCCAAGGGTTTGTGTTGAAATCTGGTGGGTTATGTGCTGAGGTGCGGGGAGCTTGAGCATCTTCAAATCCATAGCAATTGTTAAATACACAAGGGGGAGGTGGGAAGAACCAGAACATTATTTTTCTGTGGGAGTTATTCTGTGCACTCGTGCCTGTAAGAGATAGTTCAAGGCCCTTGTGGGAAAAATGAGCTGACACTGGTTTTGTTTATCAGGTCAAATGGATGATGTACTGGATCATATTCGCGCTCTTCACGACAGCAGAGACGTTCACGGACATCTTTCTATGCTGGTGAGCACCACATGGGAGAGGGTCTTTGGAATGAAGTGGAAAGAGAATGGAAATGTTTACAAGGGGGGTAGAAGGGACACGAAGATGCACTGCCTCCTGAACACGGGGTTAGCAGCTTCAGGTGCATAGAGGTGTTTTGTCTGGAGGGGCTGTGCTGTCATAGGAAAAAGCAAGAAAGAGGATGGAACTGCTCAGTTCCTTAACTTTGGATGCTCAAGTTTGGGAATGTTTGTTGCTTGGCTGCTGTTTTTAGTAAGGCCTTTCTAGTGTTAACCAGTGAGACAACCAGACTTCAGGATGAAAATCTAACTGTAGTGCATGGCCCTCACCTAAAGCCTGTTCCTGCATAGCAATGCATGCCTCTAGTGAGCCCTTCAGACAAAGGGAATCGGGGATACTTGGCAACATATCAGATCTATTTAAAAGGATATAAAAGACATTATTGTGTCTCTGTCTACTTTTCATGCAAATCTACTTCCACTGTGTTCATCTGGAGCTTTGTTTTTTGGAGCATGTATTATGTGGGTCTCTCGGGAGGAACGACAGAGGGCTCGTCCAGCCTGTGAAATCAAGTATGCTGTAATGATCCTCAGTGAGGTGCCAGACCAACCTGGCACATCCGTGCTCAGAGTAGAGCATCACTAAGGTCCATTGGGTCAGACCTGGGTGCTGTATGGCTCAGCTGGCTCAGTGATGGTGCTGTGCACAGTCTGGGTCCAGCTGCACGCTCATCACAGGGTCTCTGTGTTGCTCTTGCTTGCCTGCAAAGGGTAGCATTGATTCATCACGTGAGGATGCTGCTATCTGGCCAGCTTTGAGCTCTAGGCTTGGTCCTCCAAAAGAGAGTCTTCATAATCTAATCCCAAGAAGTCCTTGGCTTGATGTTACAGCTAAAGCATGTCCTGTTACCAGTTAGTGTCCTTCATATTTTGCAGTGCTACCTGAAAGCCACAGTGTGGATCTGCACCTTTATGTTGCATGTTGCTTGGACAACAAAGGTTCTTGTGTTTCAGTTTCAGGCAGATAAGTGTTATCTTAAAAGCAGAAAGGCAGAGAGATGAAAGGTACGTAAATACATCAATGAAACATTGGTTTGCTCTTTGCTCCCTCATAATGACTGGGGATGCTATGAAAGCAGCATCTGTGCTCTTTGCATAGAGAAAGCTCCTCTTATCACACAGCAGTCTCTTTCAGACCATTGAATAATAGCCCTTATACCCAAGTAGAGCTTTACCCACATGCTAGTTGAGATGTGTGCAAAGGTGAGTGAATGTGTGTTGGTTTTTGGACTTTTTAGTAAGCAAAAGCTTCCCTAACCAGACTGGCCAGTCCCTTCCTGTGCTGGCCATCTCCAAGGGCAGTGGTTAAATCGGGAGTGGACACTAATAGCTCTTTTTCTCCTAGGTTTCCATTCTACTATGAACTCAAAATAGCTTTTGTAGCTTGGCTGCTGTCTCCATACACAAAAGGCTCCAGCCTCCTGTACAGGAAATTTGTTCATCCAACACTGTCTTCAAAAGAAAAGGTAATCACAGGTGCCTGGATGGAGCAGACCTACACTGTGTTTACTCCAGTCTTCCTATCACTCATTTTCATCGAAGGACTGGGAGTTGCTGATTCTCTTCCTCTATCATTTGATCATCTCCCTTTGGTTGGTGGTTTTGTTCTTTGTTGAGTTTTTCACTACTGGCATCTGTGCAACACACTCACACGTATTAACTCATCTTTGTGCACTTGAGATGTTGGGAGGGAGGGGGGATAAAAATACCTCCTGAGCTGCTTTGCACGTACTGGCTGAATATAGCTGAGTGCTCTGTTGTGGCTGGGTGTAGCAAACAGAGGAACAGGCTCTGGCAGCCAGGGCTCCTTGACTTTGTTCCCAGCTCTGCCTAAAATGTTGTGCAGCAATAAAACAAATAGCCCAGCCTGTCTAAATGGGCTTAGCAAGCACTGTTGAAGTAAGGCATGCAGCAAGTTCAGGTCCTGGGCTGAGAAATGTCTTGCTCAGATTGACGTTGGGGGGAGGTAATACATCTTGGATCATTCGCCTGCCTAAGAGATGCCTGTGGCTGTGAATGGGACATTGTCAGGCAGATCCATTTGGCTCTTGGGAATACATGGGCCAAGAAGAGCTGTCAGTCACGTACCAACATGCAGACTACTAAGTGAATAACTGTTTCCTGCAGTGGCAAGTATGGAAATGAAAGATCTGTTTAGCCACAGGCAGTGCATGAACAGTTGTATCTCGGTCCTGTCCAAGGAGGACGGTGGGGATCAATCCCCCATCCCTCTGCATCCTGGGAACTTCTGCTTTTCACAAGTAGTGCTTGTGCATTTTGGGTTGACACCTTTGATCCACTAGGAACAGGGAGGGAATCACTCAACAGCCAGCAACTTCTCATGGCTTCCAGCCCCCACTAACCCAGCACATCCAGCACCTGAGTACTAGAAGTCATTGTCATCCATTATCATCCAGACCCCTGTGTCTTGAGGGAGGGAGAATAAGGGCAGGAACTTTCATAACCATTTCACTGTGTATTGAGCAGCATCAAAGTCCAGAAGCTTTGGACCTACCAAGTCCATGGGCATGTTGAAGCTGGCCACTGCAGTGATGTGAGAGTTATCTCAGATACTTCTGAGACCACCAGTCCTGGCTGCAGGGCAGTTGAGCTTCAGCTGCCCAGGGTCATAATACAGTTCTTCTTAACTATGGGGCAATGCAAGTTGTCTTTAGAGCCCATAGATTGCAAATGGCTTCTGGTCCATCCTGCCCACGTCGATGTATCTGTCTTGTTTCCAGCACCTACTGGATATGGTTGCACTGGGTTTTGGGTCCCCATCTTCCATTTGCAGAATAACGAGTTTCCAAAGCCTGCAATGGGAGTTACTGCTCCCCTGCAAACCTTTCCTCTTTGCAGATATTGGCTGTGAACTTGTCTGCAGCCAAGGTGAAGGAAATGGATGGTATCTACCTCCATAAAAGATGCCATGGCCCTGCCAGGAGTTCGAGGCTTGGAACACTTTGAACTTGTCCTTCTTTTGCTTTACTGTTTGTTTGGTTTGTTGTTTGCTGTGACAGGAGATCGATGACTGCCTTGTCCAGGCCAAAGACCGGAGCTACGATGCCCTTGTCCACTTTGGGAAGCGGGGGCTGAACGTTGCAGCCACTGCAGCCGTGATGGCAGCTTCGAAGGTAAAGGTGCGGGTCAGGATGGTCCCACATCAGCATCTCATCTGCATCCATCACCACCAGCAGCCACAGTGGGGAGGGGGAGAGACGGGGAGGGGAGAGATTCTCTCACTGGTTTTGATTGTGCCTCCCAATCTCCCATTCACCAGCTACACACCAGCCTCTTGGGATGAAGACAGTAAGTGTGGTGCTGGTCAAGCTGCAGGAGTTGGAAATGCAGGATTAAGATCAGGGTCTGCCTCAGGCCTCTGCTGAATTTTGTATGTTCTATTGCATTAGCAAGTCTGTTCATCACATCCTGTGCTCTTCGTTTTCACTGGCAAAATAGGAGCATGCTTCCATAGAAGATGGAAGCTGTGTTCACCGTTAGGTGAACAGGGAAGTATACTTCTTTTGGTGAGCACCTTCTGTGGTGAAGGGAAAGCCCTTCTGCACCCCAGTTCTTCAGTTATGATGATGAATTGTTGAGAAGTCTGGATAATTTGGGTGCTGACAGAGAGCAGACGTGGTCTGTGAAGGCTGAAAGTTCATCTGCAAGGCTTCCACGTAACGTACCTGGTGTATAATTCTCTGGAGACGTGTTTATGTAAGAGTGAATGGGAAGTGGCGTTAGTTGCTTTCAGAGAAGGTTATTGGATGAGTGGTCTCATTTGAGGAGGTGTATCCTGTACTTAGCTCCTGGCTTAGGGCCAGTACCAGAAAATAGCTGTTATCTCTGTTTCCTTGCTTGCCTAAAAGCTGCAAGGACTTGATAACTGCATTTTGTGGTCCCGCTGTCTGGCCGTGGATTATCGTGGCTTAGGGTAAATGTGCACAGTGACTGTGCCCTTGTGTTTTGGGGGCAAGACTTGTATGAAGATACAGCTTTTGTGCAGTCAGATACAACACCTCTTGCAAAAGGATAGTAGGAACTTGTGGGCAAGGTGGGCACTGGTGTTAGGAAAAATGTGTGAAAGGGAGTTGAAGGAAGTTATTTTCCTCTCTCAAATGCTTTTCATATGACCCCAAGCACATATTGGCCTTACCTTCTGTAAAAAACATATGATGATACATCCTTAGGAGGCCAAATAGCATGAAGTCTATAAAGCATGTTGAATGCAAGGTACTACAGAAGAGAGGAGCCCCTGGGGTGTGCCAGGCACATGCAGGACCACAAGGATATGCAAAAGCTGTATCTTTTTCCAAAGAAAAACCCCAAATTGCCTCCTTTTTCCCTGCCAAGCATTGTGCAGACTGTGGCTGTTAGGCCTGGCTCAGTTCTTCTCCTGACCTGTGGCTCCTCAATGGTTAAGGCTCTGCTAACCCAGGGACTGGGAGCTAATCCAAACCTGGACTGAAACCTGGGATAAACTTGGAGCTACGGCCAAGCTATGTATTATATGCCCAACAAAGCAACATGTGTGTGATGCTTCTGTGACACTTAACACTTGTGCTGCTGCTGTGTAAGCCCAAAGAAGTCCCTCATGGACATAAATAGGCCCTGGGAATGCCAGTTTTGCAACATTGCCTTTGCTCTGAGCCCTTTCCTACAAGGTGCTGCAGACTCTTTGTGCTAGAGTGAATCCTGAAGGAACTCTGGCTCCTGTTTGGGTAACTCCTGAATTGGAGATGCTCAGACCCACAGTGCTCAACCTGCTCATCTCAGACTGATTTCAACCTGAATGAAGAGGCAGCACCACGGTTTTTCTTCCCACTGTTTTGCTTTTCTGGTGTTTTTCTTAACCTCACTGCCTTGAAATGGGACTCCAGTGGCAATGGGAAGCTGGGTAGGAGGGAGAAGAGTCTCCAGGGTACAAGGAAGCCATTGTTTAGTATGAATTAAGCTCCCCATTCAGTGGTGGAAGAAAGCAGCTCTGACTTGTGTGGTATTGTATGGCACATCTGCCAGCCTAAACTGGGAGATACTGCACCCTGTAAATGGACCAGAAGAGTCTTCCCTGCACACTGCTTTGGGGAGGAGAAAATGAGCTGTTAATAAGATTGAGAGGTTGTTATTGGATGGATGGATTGATTTTTGCAACAAAGCAAGGACTTGACATTTGGATTACCCTTCTGGCTTCCTTCACTGCTTTGGTGCGTGGCCTCCAGCAAGTTGTTTGCTTCTGTGTGCCCCAGGGTGCAGATCCAAGAGACAGGGTGAGCTGATCTGACAGCCCTCTTCCTCCAAAATGGGGCAATGCTCCTGCTCCCAGTGGGTTACTGTGCACCTGCTCTTTGGACCTCCTCAGGTTCTCTCTAATCTATCAAAAGGCTAATCCAGAAACAGAAAGAAAGAGAATACTGCTTTTTGAGCCCAAAAATGTATCTCAGGTGTCTGAGCCAGCACAAGGGAAGGGATGGAACTGCGTTGGGAAGAGTATGGCCCGAGGAAAGGAAAGCAAGATCACCCCTTCCAGGTGCTGGGCAGCAGATAGCTTGGCTCTGCTGCTCATGGAACCACATCCTTAATGCATCTACACTCTTCATGGTGTAACAGTCAGGAGTGGTTAATGCAGCTTCTGGCCCTTGCCCTTCTCAGACTGAATCTGTTGGGTTTTGGGCAGGCAGAGCTGAATGGCTGTGATTCTGGCTAATCTGTGATAAGTGTTGAGTGTAGACAGGAAAGTGAGCCCTGAACAGGTTCACTGGATTCAGCCTTTAATGGATCATGTTGGAACTGGAACCTATAGAGATGAGCATCTCTTCAGAAGCACTGAGCTCCTGCAGCTCCCATGGAAAATGTGGCTTTTACCAGCAAGTGAATGTGAAGATCTGCCTGCACTTGCTTCACTTGGATTTCCTGCTTCACTTGGGTTAATGGGCAAGGAAAAGAATGCTTTTGTACCAAGAAAGGGACCCTCAGACTTTGCAAATCAGCATCTTCTAGTGGCAAATACACAGTGAGCTGCTGGGCTGGAAGTGTACTCTGTCCAAACCTGCTTTCAGTAAATTAGCTTAAATCTAAAGGCTCCTGTACTTGGAGACATGTTTCCCACTGTTCATAGCCCTGTCGTCTCCTTCCCCTGAGCTGTGGTAGCTCATCATCCTGATCCATCATGACCTTTCGTCTTTTGCGGTAAGATCTCAGGGCAAGGCCCATGTCTTCATTCTTTTTATCTTTTGTTTTAGCCATTCTTTTTACCCATCACCTTTTTATCCGTGCAGCACAATGCAGCTGGCTTTCTGATTCCATCTGTGCGTGACAGGCTACTACTTACACATTTACTACAGGCTAAGATGCTGCAAGCTGTGCACAGCCACAAGTTCCTAACCTCTGATCCTTTGGCCCTTTCACCTCTCTCTCTTAAATAGCCCTCAGTTTCAGTTAGCCAACTGCAGGCTTGTCTCCCTTCCCCTCCCTCCTGCTCCCTTCCCCTGCTCCGTTTTGTTTTGAAGCCACGGTTGTGCTAATGCTGGCACAAACCTGTGCCAGTTCATTTCACAGGCTGAGGAGCTGTCAGTGTCCCAAGTACCCTGGCCCTGCCCAGCTTGGCTCACTTGGGTGTTTTCTCTCTCCAGAGAGTCTATTTTTGATGCTCTCTAAGCAGACAGAGCATGGGATATCTGCTCTTAATACACCCTGCAAGGTGCTCAGCACAGATCTTTCCCCTGTCCCTAGCAGCCTGTGTCCCCATCAAGGAGCATAATCTGATTTGGGGCTCTCTAATCCTGTCCTCATTGCTTGGTCATTCTGTCACACGCTATGACTTCAAGTGGCTCAGTCCTAAGTGGCAGGATTAGATGACCAGGCAGTAAATCCTGCTGCTGTCTGTGTGTTTTCAATTAGTTCCAACTAATTCAGCCATTCATGCTGCCCAAGGGCCGCCATTCCTCCTCCCAAAGGTCCCCGGGCACTGACTGCACCTTCTTTCCAGCTCGCCTCAAGGGAGGAGAAGCAGAAAAGGAGCCTGCTTTTGGGTCACAGCAGAAAGGGAGCAGCAGCAGCAGGTTGTTACAGCCCCAGGAGTGGTGCAGGTGCCAGGCAGTGGAGCCATCAGATGGAAGTGTGGGCATAAATGGGTTTTTCACTGGCACCAGTCAGGTTTCTAACGTGAGGAGCTGGGACACATAGTGGCTGCAGTGAGGAGAGGTACCGATGGCTTGGAGGCAGCACCAGCCTCATCCATATGTACCCCCTTGCTGTCACCACACTCCCAGCACTTTCTCATGCTCTGCCTGTCACCCTGAGCCTCCTGCCATCTGCTGCCTTGCCCTGTCCCCAGTGCCCTGCTCTTCTGTTCCCTGCTTGCCTTCCCTGCCCTGCCATTGCCTCCTCTGTCTCTACAACCCACCCATCACCAGTTTTACACTCTCTATCAGCTCTCTGACCCTCTCCTTCAAGCTCCAGCGTTTCCCAGATCCTCTTTGCATGTAGCCTTATTCCTCACCCTGAACAACCCAAATCTGGCAAACAGGCCAATGTCTTTCCCTGCCTCCAAGACAAATCCTGCTGCCAACCACTTCGAAGGAGAGCAGCAGAAAACATCCCACAGCCAACAGATCATCATAACCCAGAGCTTTGTGATAAGGTACCTCCCTGTGCCCTTCTTCTGCCCTCCTGTGTGTGGGGCAGGGACAGTTTGCACAGCAGCTGGTGCTGTGCCCCTGTACAGCCTGTCTTTAAGAAGGGGACAGGGGCATGGTGTGCTGCTGGCAGCGGGCACGGTGCCCTGGCAGGGGATGATAGATGAGGAGGGAGCAGGCACGCATGACTGGTGACGATGAAAAGCCTGTTTGTGCCTAATAAGTCTGAGAAACAGTCCAGGAGTCTTTCATGCGTGGGCAAATATGGCTTGTGGTGCTGCCAGAGCTAGCAGTCACTCTGGGTATGGGTTAAAAGGAGCAGGCATGCAGATGAGGGCGGGAGGGCTTCAGTAGCTAACTTAGGAGTGCAGCATCAGCAGTTCCCAAACCGCCTCAGCTCACAGCCCTGTCTGCTCTGTCACTTCCATTTCCACCTTTGGGCTCGCCATTCCCTGGGGACCCTGCTGCTTTAGGGTCCTTTAGCCCAAGAAATATACTGGGAAGGTTCCCAGTGTGTTTGCTGGTTTTTAAGCTACAGCACTGGAAGGGAAATGCTGGTAATGATTTAGGTTTGATCTTCTGTAGTCACACAGCATCTTTTCATTCATTTCTAGTATCTGGCTGGTATAGCCAGTGTAACTGCCTGAAAGTCCATATTTAAATCCCTGATTTTCCATGAGAAATGAGACTTCTTTACCGTGGAAATTTGGAGGAAAAACTTGTGTGGGGCAGAGGTGCTGCCTTTTGTGACATGGCAGCGGAGAACTGCACTTTCACTTGAACTGGGAAAGAAGGAAGAAGGGGGCAAGGAGTATCCTTTCCTTTAAGATGCTGTTTAAAGCCTCTTTGTAATGATTAGATCCCATTGCTCAAAGGCAGAGTGTTTCTTCAAACATCTGAGGACAGTTCTGACCAATCTGCGTAGTACCATATCTGTAATGA
This sequence comes from Nestor notabilis, assembly GCF_000696875.1. Lineage (NCBI taxonomy): Eukaryota > Metazoa > Chordata > Aves > Psittaciformes > Psittacidae > Nestor > Nestor notabilis. Next base: position 36,944 of record NW_009943229.1, read on the forward strand.
CCATGTCGTGTGCCTGCCCCTGTAACATGGCTAAGAGCTGCAGAAGTTAGGAGTGATTTAGAGTACACAGTTTGAGAAACCTTTGGGAACCCATTAGTGTTATCTCAGAAGGAGACATTAGTGTTACCTCACAAGGGCTGATCATGCTGCTTTTGCAAGTAGCTCCCTTTAAAGCATCTCCATTTGGGATCCAAAATCAAAGATCTCATGGCTGAGCTATGTTACGCCAATGAAGAGGAACAACAAACGGCTTTCTTGAAACATATGGTAGCGTGGCACTGATCATAGTGTTCTGTGACCTGTTCCTGTCATGGTGTGATGGATCTTCCATTCTTAAGCCTTTGAGCATGTGTTTGTCCCAAAGCACTAAAACCCCAGTGCTGGTTTAGCTGCAGGCCAGGTAGCTGTTTCCAGTTTATATCTCTTGTTGGCTCTTGTTGGTGTCTCCAAGAACCCGACAATAGCCAGCGAATGCACAGGACAGCAGGACCAAACAATAAACTTATACAGAGAGACCAGCCCGGGCGAGACAATAACAAACAGTTCCCAGGAGAGGAAATGAACTGCACAAACAAGAAGGGTGGATGAAATGAAGTTTCCACCATCAACATCAACGTCAGCTGGTTTCCCTTTGAGTCTGTAATGCTGTCTGACATCTCTGAAGTGCGTGGTGAGGAGGCAGGCACGCAGGGCCTGGCCATCAGGATATTGCTTGAGGATATCTGTGTTCATACAGTGGCAGAAGCAGTTTTCTCCTTCACTCAGGCCTGTGCTCAAGAGCATAAAGCCGATGGGTTTGCTCTTAGCAAATGATAACCTTTGTGTGTGCAAACTGACTCATTGCGGGGTGCAATTCCTCAGCGTTACCCTGCTTCTCATAAGACCTGTCAGTCACCAGGACTGAGCAACTGAAGACTGATTTTATGGAGCCAGGCTGAGAAGGTTGGGGCTGTTCAGCCTGGAGAAGAGAAGCTGCTGGAGACCTCAGAGCAGCTTCAGTGTCTGAAGGGGGAGACAAGGATGCTGGGGAGGGACTCTTCGTTAGGGACTGTAGTGACAGGACAAGGGGGAATGGGTTCAAACTGAAACAGGGGAAGTTCAGGTTAGATATCAAGAAGAAGTTCTTTACTGTGAGGGTGCTGAGGCACTGGAATAGGCTGCCCAGAGAAGTGGTGAATGCTCCATCCCTGGCAGTGTTCAAGGCCAGGTTGGACAGAGCCTTGGGTGACATGGTCTAGTGTGAGGTGTCCCTGCCCATGGCAGGGGGTTGGAACTGGATGATTTTAAGGTCCTTTCCAACCCAAACCAGTCTATGATTCTATGACTGCCACATGTCCCTCACCCAGTCCTGTGCCTAAATTACTTATAAATGCACTCTGTTGTTAGTGATCCTAAGCCTGGATTACAGAGGTGGCCAGTCCCCAGTGGGAAGCATCCATCAGGTGCAAGGAGCGCAGTGGCAGCCTGTGGTGTTTGTAATTTGCTTTATTCTCTAAACATACTTGCTGGTAACACCCTGTCAGCTGGGGTTGTGGAGTGGTTTCTCCATCTCTCTGGGAAAGCTGAGGAAGGGAGAACCTACGTTCAAAGGTGTAGTCCACAGGTGGGTGTCCCTGCTTCTTATGTGTATGTGAGTCCCCTGCACACGGTGCCCGGTGTCATGCTCATGTCTCACCTAGATTACTTATGCTTCAAATAGACCTTGTTCTCAAAGCTTTTATGTGTTTTGCCACAATGGCTTTCTTTTTTCCCTTGCTAGGTCTCTCAGCTACTTCATTTACACTTGTATTGGGACCAGAAACAAGGGCAGGTAATCTGCTGAGTGCTTCTACTAACCCCTAACTAATGTCTGCCTCCCCATTAGACTAGTTTGAACCGTTTTCAGCTGAGATTGGGCTGAGGCCAGATGCTGTCTGCTCTGCTTCCAGTAGGTAGATCCTGCGTGCTGAGCTTTAAAAGCCTGTCAGCAAAATGCCTTCGAAGTCCTCTGCTGGCAATGTGAGAGGCTCCAGCAGCCAGGCAGGGAGCTTTGTATGTGGAAAACCCATCTAACTTGAGTTGTTGCTACTGCCTTGGCCAAGCTGCTGTGTTTGCTGTTGTTTTCTTCTTGCTAATGGATAAAGGGAGCCTCTCCCACTGCTGTGATCCCATCAGGGTGGTTGGGGTTGCAGTGAGGTGCATTTCTGCAAGCATCTTCTGATAGGTGCAGTTGGGGAAGTCCTGCTGACTCCGTAGTGATAACCAGCATCCTAGGAACATGCACTGCACCTTGTAGTGAGTATGTGCAGGATGGAGGCTGTAACGTGCATGCAGACATGTAACCAAAGTTACAGCAAGAAGAGAGGTTTAGTGTTGTGCTCGAAGTGTTGTCCTTTGCCTGTCCATTAACTGCTGATCCTAAGGCACAAAAGGCCAGAAGGTGCCAACCTGTATTAACACTGATCCTATTAAAAGCTTGACTTCTGTGACTTGACATCTTTTGGTTCCTGATTTGTCACTTCACTGTGCTGTGTTATAGTCTCCACAGCTGCAAAATGGAGCTTGTAGGTATTAGAGGTGTTTTGAAGCCTCGGTAATACTGAATCTTTCAGGTTGTCAGACTGAAGGTATGAGAAAATCTAGACACTTGTTTGCATTTAGATCGTATGTAATGGGGCTGTTATAAATTGCAGAGTTTTTAATTCTGTGCCTGATTTTATTTACCCATGTAAAGCTGCCTGTGTCTGTGGAGTATCCTTAATGAGTAATTCCATTGTATTTGAACTCAGTTTTTCCAGACTCTTATAACCATCTCCGTCTAAAACGTTCTACTTCACATGTGTATGCAGAGATTAATTACAGAGAGGCAAAGTAATTAAGACAATTCCAGCTGTTTCTGATGCAGAGCCTTCACAGGGTGCCCATCCCAGTACTGACTTCAGGCTTTGGAAAGGATCAAGATTTCTCATCCTCCCGAGCAAATAGTGGTTGCATCAGTGTTTGTGCTCTGGGCCCACAGAGGTTAATGTTCATTCCTGGAGATGATGATGTCTGTAGCATCCAGAGGAAGGCAGGATGCAGGTTATTTGGCTTTGAGTGCTCAGTATACACTTTGATAGTGTCTTGGCCTGCTCTTTCAAGCAAAACTAAGGAGAGAATGTGCCCGATGAGGGTGAGGAAGGTGTGCCTATGCTCCAGCTGCAGTTTTGATCAAAGCAGGGAGATGTACCTAAATTAGTTTCAGATTAATTACTATGCCACATGAATGGGAGCTTTAACTTCCCTTAGGTGAGCTTCTGCAGCTTAAACATCCATGATGTGATGGACGATGCCCTAATACCATTGGGAGTGTCATGCACCTAAATAAGGTTGACACAAGTGATAGCAGTTCCTGGGGATGATAATACAGTGTCCTTCTTAGTGTTTTTGTCCTGTTCAGTAACACCAAGTCCTGCCCCAGCCTAGGCTTCTTTCCTGTAAAGAGAGAACTGTCCCGTGTATGTACCCAGTGAGGCTGGTAGATCCTGGGAGAAGAAAAGGCAAAGGAAGCCTGAAGAGATCCACTTTCAGCTTGTGCTGCACCTTCACCTACGGGGTGACCTTTCCTATGGGCAGGAAGATCAGATGAATTTGGGAGCAGATGAACAGAGACATCCCTGCTCCCACTTGTTGCCACCAAAACCTCACCATCTAGCCAAATCACTGTCTACTGGATCAGAAGTGCTGTGCTTACAGGAGAAGCTGGATGAGGTAGAAGCTGAGCCTAGGCAGGTAGTCTTTGTGCCCAGGGAGAGTAAGGCTCAGACTTCCAGCACCGCTTCATGCTTGTGTCCTCTACCAGGAAATGAAATCCCCAAAATACAAGTCAAAAAGCAGCAAAACATCCCCTTGAGTCCATTCCCACTGTGCTTCCAGCCTCATGGAACCTCTTGGATCCAACTGGACCATACTGGATCCCCCATCTACCATGTCCAGCTCCACGTCCATGAGCTCCAGCTCATTCCCAATGGATTATCCTCTATTTGCCAGCACAATGTCCTGACCTGGCAGTTAATGTTGAGGGGAGAGCAGTGGCATCGTCCACAGATGTATGCTGCACACATGCCTCTGGCCTGCAGCATAGCCATAGCTTCAGGACCTGGATTTTCCCTCTGTGCAGACCCACAGTGTGCTGGAATTCCTGGGATATCTCCTATGTCCGTAGCAGTTGGAAGAGCATCTGCATGTTCACAGCCAAGATGGTAAACAACAATCCCCCAAACAGCTGCTCTTCATCTTCCACATGATTGTTTTAACCAAGCACAGCCCAAGATGTTCATGGTGCTGAATCTGTTCTGTTGTGAAATACAGTTACTAACTTGGCTTTCATTCTGTTAATGAATTATAAGTCTTATTGTGGAATAATAAACGTTCCAGCTGGATAAAGTCCTTATTGGTAAAACACTAGTGCAGCAGTGCAAACCCTTGCAGAGCTGCCTCTCAGATGTTTGCGATTTCATCTCGAGCAGCTGCTTTTCTGACAGGGGAATTAAGGTTGGTGACAACATTTCCCACTTTCCTCTGAAACCATTCTGGTTGTGTTGTAGTCATCATTTCTGTCGTGTTTCTATCTGGGGGCAGTGTCCTTGCTCAGTCTATACCTTGGCTGTTCCTGCTGTTTCTGAGACTTGGACAAAGTGTTTCATGGAACGGTAGGAACAGTAACACTTTGTTCTGTCTGTGTGTTGAGCATCTTTTGGCTTTGCTGTTCTAAACTCAGCTTAAATTAAATCCAAGACCAAGAAAAGGCAATTTCAAATTCTCTTTCCTAGGGAAAGTCAGTGTTGCTCAGCACAGCTGCCACAGCTCTGTGTTTGAGCTGCCCAGGTTGGATGGAGCTTGGAGCAACCTGCTCTAGTGGAAGGTGTCCCTGCCCATGGCAGGGTTAGGAACTGGATGAGCTTTAAGGTCCCTTCCAACCCAAACCAGTCTGTGATTTTATGATTAGATATAGATATGCTACATATGATATAGATTATATATATGTGATTATATATATATGATCAGATATAGATATAGATATGCTAGATATATCTATGATATATGTAGCAGACCCACAGATGATGGGCACGTATCAGGCCCCTGTTTCAGAGCTCTCTCTGGGGCCTTTGATCATTTTATGTCACTATATCACAATTTGCAGTCCACAAATATTCATGTTGTCTTCATTTTCAATGCAAAAGGGTGTGTTAGTGTCATCTTCTCTGCCAGGTTGGTCTGACATGGGAATCTCTACTTGGGCTCGTGTCCACACACATGAATGGCTTATTGGAATGAAATGGTATTTGGGTTAGGTAGCTGAGCAGAGTGGCTGGGAGGAGGATAAAAGCTGGAGCTGGTGGTGCAGGAGGAATACAGCACTGGGGCTACAGCACATCATCAAATGTTGACCCTCTGGCTTTGCAGGTCCACTCATTCTGCAGCAGCAAAGTATTATGCAGTGGTCTGATGGCTCTCGGCTTGTTCTCTGCAGGGATTTGTGTGTTGTGGTCACACTATGGGGTAGGATGTCTTGTGGCAGGATGCACACAGGATGGCTGTGCAGGACTCCAGTGCGAGCTGCAGAAGCCATCCAGGACTGCACTGCCCTGAGCTCTGGGCAGCTGGCATCACGCAGCTAAGCAGCCATGCAGGACAGTGCCAGTGTATGTCCCAGTACCAGGTGCAGCCACAGACTGCACAGTAAATGTACCTCCAACTGGCCTAGGGGGAATAACTTGAGGTGCCTCTTGGAGTGACAACGTGTCCCGGCAGTGGCTCAGCCACTTGTGGGAAGTTAGAAATGAGGTGACAGAGGTGAGATTTTAACAAAACACGGTCTGGAGAAGAGAAGGTTCCTGAAGGGGAGACCTTAGAGCAGCTCCAGTGCCTAAAGGGGCTACAGGAAACCTGGAGAGGGGCTTTGGACAAGGGATGTAGGGACAGGACAAGGGGAATGGCTTGAACCTGCCAGAGGGGAGACTGAGATGAGCTCTTGGGCAGAAGCTCTTCCCTGTGAGGGTGCTGAGGTGCTGGCACAGGGTGCCCAGAGGAGCTGTGGCTGCCCCATCCCTGGCAGTGTTCAAGGCCAGGTTGGACACAGGGGCTTGGAGCAACCTGCTCTAGTGGAAGGTGTCCCTGCCCATGGCAGTGGTTGGGACTGGATGAGCTTTAAGGTCCCTTCCAACACAAACCAGGGTGAGATTCCATGATGTATTGCTTTGTCAAATACAAGTTTAAATGAAAGCAGTGTGTGAATTGCTATGATGTGCCTTATCTCTTTTGTTAAACAGGGCAGTATGTACTGTTGTTTGACATCTTTCTGGCTTCACCTCAGTTGAAGCATCCATTGAATTCTTCCTAATTTACACTAGTGGAAATAAGTTTAGAATTGGGCTCTATGTATTTATTTCAAGACTATCTGCTATGAAGTAGGTTTCAGACTCTCCCCTCCAACAACATGTTAAAACCTAAATGTATTTTTTATCAGTTCTGCTATTTATATTCTGGATATCACTTAATGTAGCCAACAGAGAAGGACACGTTGTATTGACTGTATTTGCTGGCACTCTTAATGGCAGTGGTATAGTGGGAAGGGTACAGAGTTCAGGAAGAGGTAGGTACCTGTAGTCAACTTTTTTATGGGATGTAGTTTTAATGAAAGGTGGCTTTTAACCAGCCCATCTTTTACAACAGCTACATTCCCTTCACTGAGGATTAGCCTGATTGGGAGCTAGTCTAAAAGTCTGAAAAGAAGGAAACATATCGTGTTAGTTTGTTTCTTCCTTAACGCACATGAAAAACCACTGGGATTTTCCTTCACATTTACCATTAACTTTTTATCACCTTCAGATTTCTCAGGGAATTCTGTGTATGATTGAGAAAGGATGGGTGACTATCAGAGGTGGTAACTTTAAAGGGAGTTACATTGATGCAGACTATTTAGTTGTGTTTCTGAAGCCAAGCACTGCTTTGACTCAGATCCTAAGGAAGAAAAGAACCTGTTAGAAAGACACCACAACATCCTGCTCCTTTAGATGTGGCCAAGGCTGCACTGAAGAGTCAGAGATGCTCGCCAACCAGAGCCGGAATGACTTTGTGCACAGAACCACCCCAAAAAGAAGAGCAAAGAGAGGGAAATGATGCTCTGAAGCTGTTTTTTGTCCTCCCTAGGCTACTGGACCAGCATTTCAATGAGCAAGGAAGAAGAAAGGCTCAAAATACACTGTTGTCTCTAACTTTTATGTCTGTTCTTTGCTTGCTTGTTTAACCAGGGACAGGGGGCCCTGTCTGAGAGACTAAGGAGCTTTAGCATGCAGGATCTCTCGACGATCCGCGGAGACAGCAGCAGCACTGTTCCTCCTTCGGTCACTGTACGAACAAGTAGCAAACAGAGCCACCCAAAACCATCCCGAAGTGCATCGGAAGGCACTGGCAGCTCAGGTAAGCACCAGTGTTACGTTCAGTGTCGTGTTGTCTGGAATGTCCCACATTCAGTTGAATGAAGTCATGGCAGTTGGCAGGAATATATAGAAACAGACACTGCATGCGGCGCATACCAGAATTCACAGGACACACACACGCTGTTGAGTCTCTTGGCACTTAAGAGAGAAAACAGTATCATCTTTTGATGGGAACTATTTCTGGCTGCTGCCGAGGACGGGGCTTGAGCATGCAAAGGAGCCAGCATCAGGCCTTGCAACTTGAGCTGAAAAGCTAGGGGTGGGATGGTGGGTTTTCAGTGAGGGGGTAATGGAAGCGCAAAAGGAGGGGATAAGAATGCACAATAGTGGGCAAGGGTCATTATTATCATCAAAGCCCCCATATGGTGGTACAGCCTCTCTCTCTCATGTCATCTCAACACAAATACGAGTTCTAATGGAGATCTGGTTTGAATTACGCCCACTTGTGCTGCTTCTAAACTGTACAGTAGCTGTTACAGCACTTGACATTTGTAGTTCCAGAACTTTATCATCAACGAAGCCTTCTGAGAAATAAAACCCATGTAAAGCACTCCTAGGAGCAGAGACCAAGATCTCTCAGCTGTTTCTGATACAAGGGGTGTCTGCATAAGCACTGTTATGGAAAACTAGTCTTTCTGAAGGGCAATGGTCTGTTTTCGAAGGGAAGAAGCCTTATGGTGGGAATAAGATCCATTCAAGCTTGGTTAAAGGCATCCTTGTGAGCCCAGAGCCAAAACACTGACTTACAGATAGCTTTGCAGACTAGATCTCCAAAACTGAGACATGGAGGGTTATCCCAAGCAGGTGGTTCTAGATGGCTTCTGGGGTTCCCAAACACCACCAAGGATCATGCAACTCCACTGCTGTGAGGAGAAGGCACAGACAGTTACAGGCGTGTTGCACTTGGTACCTTGTGGAACATATGCTGAAGAGTTTGAAACTGAGCACTTTCAGCTTGTGTGTGGTGAGGGCTGTGCAAACCTTCACTGTGTTTCAAGCCTGTGTAGATGGCCACCCATTCTAGTTTGCTTTGTATTGGAATGTGTTAGAAATGGCTTGTTTTATCCTTCCTGAAGAGTGTCCTTTGAGTCCTTTACAGGTTCTGAAGATTATAGCTCACAGGTTTTTCTCCACAGACAAATGGAAGTAACCAATGTTGGGGCACAGTGGTTTTGTTCTCAGGTTTGTGTAAGGCTTTCTGTGCACTTCGCTTGTAGTAATCAATCTGAAAGTGAAGTGTTCACACATAGAATATAAAACACTTACTAAAAAAGGAAAAATTGATAAAACCATCCCGCATATTTAGACCAAAATACCAAATAGCACAAGTAAAGCCTTATTTAGTTATCTTAATTCCATGTTGTATAGAGCAGCCCTTGTAGTTTCATTCTTAAGGCAGTGAACTTGGCTCACCTTGGTCCCAAACCCCTGTCTTAACACACAAAAGCCTTGGATTTTGATCTGGTTTCATATCAATATTGTGCAAAGATCTGTCAAAATTAACCTCTGGAAAATGGAATTGTTCATTAACCTTTCAAACTAAGTTTACACAGATTTTTGGATCCAAGTAATTAGAGATTCTGGTTTAAATTCTTCTTGTAATGAGAACAACACAAATTTGCAAATCTTCCAAGACTTCTGTCTGTCCCATCTCACTGAGGGCTTTCACTGAGGTCCCGAATCTAGGAGCCTGCTTGCAGGTCCCTTCTCCACCTACAGACAGCACAGAGAGGCACCACCAGAGGCTGATTTCCCTCACAGGTTGGTGGCATCATGCCATAAGGAAGGCCATAGCTGCAGGTTTGTTCACTTTTAATCAGATTCAGTGACTGGCCTCTCCAGTCCTTGTGCTGTTTTGTGTGAGCACAATTAGGTATGAAGTCAGAATGTCCAGAGGGGCAAATCGATCACTTATAACTTGTCACATATGCATGTATATAAGAATGTGGTCTAGCAGCTAGAGTGTATCACACCTTGAAGGCCATATTCAGGGTGAGATGACACTGGTGTAAGCACAGCAAGCCCAGACCTGGTTCCATCACTCCGCCTTCTATATTTGTTTAGTTGGAGTGTTGCACATAAGCAAGGGGCAGACAGAATTTGCTCCTGCCTACTAGTATGCTATGAGTACGTGTAATATATACCTATATGAGTATGTGCATGAGCTGTCACTACACAACAGCTGACACAGAGCTCTTTTTCCTGCCCCAAAGCCCTCAGATAACACAAATGTCCATGTCAGCTGTCCCCACTGCCTCACAGGAACATTGGGCTTCTCTTTATATTCCTGCTTTAGAGATAATGGGCCATGGCCAGTCTGTCATCAGATGGAGTCAGCAAAAATGCTCCATGCTCTGTTTGACATGAGGGTGACTCAACCAAAGACCTCACCTTCCTTGTAAAAGGTCTTTGTAACCAGCTGTTGAAAGCCTGATAGTGGAAGCTGGGATACACAAAATTACTTTAAGAACATTAACAGAGAGCTTGGCTGGGGCTGCAAGTATTTGTGCCCTTGATCAGAGTAGAAATGTGCTTCATGGAGGCTTTTAGGGAAGGTTTGAAGGAGCAGGTCCTGTGTCTGCAGAAGAGGCAGTGTGTTCATTAGGAATTAAGACTGTCAGTGAGGACATATGAATTCACACCCCGCTTTATTGCACAACACCGGTATGACCTGGAGCACACCTTGGTTCCTCAGTGTGTCTGTAAAACAGAGTCATAGAATCATAGAGTGGTTTGGGTTGGAAAGGACCTTAAGATCATCCAGTTCCAACCCCCTGCCATGGGCAGGGACACCTCACACTAGACCATGTCACCCAAGGCTCTGTCCAACCTGGCCTTGAGCACTGCCAGAGATGGAGCATTCACCACTTCTTTGGGCACCCTGTTCCAGTGCCTCAGCACCCTCACAGGGTATACATTGCACACATTGTACTTCCCAAACCCAGGTCCTGAAAGCCATTTGTGGAAGATGTTTGTGTATTTTATGGTCAATAACTTAGAAGCTTTCTTATGTGGCTTTCTTCCTTCAGTGATTATAGCGTGTAAAATACTCATGGAAAAGTCCTGATCCCAGTTTGCAGGAAGGTTTCTCTGTAGTAACTGAGCTTTATTTTGCCACTACCTCTGGGGACTGAAATGTCCCTTTCTACGTTTTCCCTTCTTTCATTCTGCCCTTTTCTTTCCCCAGTGCAGACATGTGAGAAGGGCACATGGGTGTGCTGGGATCTTGATGACTTGCTGGTCTGGGTGCCACTCTTACAGCCCTTCTTTAGCTGTGTATTCATTCAGGTGCCTCCACCTTCACCCATTTCCCTAC
>NW_009943229.1:47750-48599 GCF_000696875.1 Nestor notabilis
CCACACCCCCCATCCACACCAACCTCTAACAGTCCTCTGCAAGTGCAGGTCTCCAAGTCACTGCCTGAGTTTACAACTGATCTGTAACTGTGGCAGGGACAGGGACCTGAAGCGTTACTTTGGTGGAAGAGTGCAGGCAGAGGTTGCCTAAGGGGGTGCTTTTGTAGCTCCCTTTATTTCTCTCATATGGTTGTCAGGGATGTACAAAGGCTGAAGAATTAGTTTTGCATCTAATACAGGCTCTTAATTTTCCCGACAGGGGACACAACCATGTCAGATTGAGAATAGCAGCATAATGATAACTGGATGTCAAATACTACAATCAGGTGGTGGAATTATGGTCACTGTGGTTACTCAAGCTGTCCAGCAGTAAATTGCTTGGACCTGGGAGGAAATCCTGGGTTTGGTCCAGATTTAAAGTACTTTCTTGTGCTATTCTTGATAGTCTATTTTGAACTCAGACTGATTTGCTGATCTGCCTCGCTGGGAGCCTCCAACATAACTGTTCTGGGAGACCTTTAGGGAGATACAAGGTGAAGGGTCCAGGAACTGGAAGCTCCTCCAGCCAGCTTTGCTACTGAAGGAATGGTGCATGGAAGCACACCTTCACTTACAATAACCAGGTAAAGACAAGTGATGGCTCTTTAGATTGTAACAGGGCTTTAGATGGGTCCTGCTCAGGGAACACAGTAACCACAGTCAGATGTGGTGTGGAACTTGGTGTCGCTGGTTCCAGTCCTGTTGTGTGACTGTGCTTAAGAGCAAATAAATCAGAAGGAAAGTGATTTGGAAAGCCAGGGGGATGGGGAGAGATCTGTTGTGTTCCCGGCACAGATGGGGCTGCTGAAC
>NW_009943229.1:48630-68244 GCF_000696875.1 Nestor notabilis
TCTCTGCTCACCCTGTGAACACCAGGAGTGCTTCAGGTTCTAGTTTCACATCTCTTGGGCATGTTTCCGAGCCCACTGAAATCCATACAAAGACTCTCCTGACCCTGGTGGGCTTTGGCTGTGGCCAAAAGCTGGCTGCAGGGCCACACTGTACTCAGAGTGTGTTAAAGACCTGCTCAGCTTGTTTCATTTCCATTGCTGCTGGTTTTATAGTGTGACTGGTGCTGGGTTTGTGGTGCTCTGAATCCCCTCTTGACACAAAGCACCGTGTGAAGAGCTTGACATTTAGTCAGTAACAACCACATGTGGACACAGCAAAGGGTTATTTTTGCCTGCTGAAGAGTGTCTTGTGAGGCCAAGAAATAGAACTTGCAAGAGCTGCTTTTGAGGCAAGGGGAACTACTCCTCCTTTTCTTTGCTGCCTAGCGATGGTGCTCACTCTACATTGAGCTGTCCCACTCGTGTGGATGGTGCAATGGGCTCCGGGCGCTCCAGCTCTATCCACTCCCATCCCACAGAAAGCCCTTCTCTTCCTGTCCTCACCCAGTCACAAGCCACACGCAGGCAACACGAAGGGGCAAAGGCTGCTGTGGTCTGTGCATGGCTGCCAACCCCACAGACAGGCATTGTCACTGCTCCGGTGAAGTATGTGCACATCTTCCTTTGACACACACTGAGGAAACACAGGGGTTGCCCTTCCTCCATGCAGCAGACCCACCACCTCTCCTCTCTGTCTGATTTCACTCTGCTCTTAGTGCAGGGGTTCTCACTTTACTATCTTGGCAGCCTGATGAGAGCCGGTGATATTTTAGCTTCGATGCCTGTTCCAACCTGTGCTGCTTCCACACAACTGCCCCTTTCCTTTGGGAACTGTACGTGTCGTGTGTTTACTCATCATAACAGAAAACTGGAAGCTCCAGAACAAGATTTCCAACCAGTTTTCAAGGCAATGCTGTCGTTCTGGCACATGTCCAGTAACAATCCACACACAGGCACGTCTTTATTAACAGTGGGGGGCTTTTGCACCTCTTAACGTTACAGCATTGCCTTAAAAGCATCCTGGACAGTGCAGGTACAACTTGTTCCCTTGCGATGGCTGGTGAGTGACACACGCATCAGGAGCAGGGTATTGGCCATGGTGACACACGGCCCAGTCCTGGAGCTGCTGCAAACATATCTCCTAGTTGCTGATGTCAGTTGGTTGGGCACTGGAGACCAGCCTGGCTTTGGGACGAGTCAGGGGGACACACTTCAGCAGCAGGAGATGTGTGTTGCAGCAGGGGTCAGTGTCCAGCACTGATGCTGTCCGGGCCAGAGGGTTGTGTATTATGGAGCCATCCTCTGTATTGCCCAGACCAAGCGCCCTCTCTGCTTCAGCCTGCCCCAGGCAGAGATCATCCTCGGCTGGAATGATTCCAAAGCAGAAGCGTGCAGTGTGCTTTCAGGTACTCTCAGCTCCTCTGAGCAGGAGAGAGTCAAGGCTGCTTCTTGGTTTTGCACTTCAATGCTGAAGGCTTTGCAGGATGGAACAAAGGTGGTGGAATATCAGCATTCAGGACATGTCTGCATAGTTCAGCCCCCACCAACCAGAAAAGCTCCAGAGGGATGTGTGAGAACAACCTGTGTGTTCATGTTGTGTGAGCTCCCAGAGAAGAAACCACCACAAAACCGTGTTCAGCTACCTCCTGTGTAAAACCAGAGGCTCAACTCACAGCACATCTCTTGACGTTGCTTGAGACTCATCTTTATCACAAAAGGCCATGGTTTCACAGCAGTATCCAGCCAGTGTGAGCCAGCACTCCTGTTGAAAGGGTATGACCCAACTGCTTGCTTCTGCCCCATGCCATCCTTTCCCTTGGACATGCTTAAATCTTACATGTGCTGACCCTGCTCAGGGAGCTGGTTCAAGTCGAACGCCTGTTCCTTGCTTCCAGGTTGCTCTTGACCTGGGGCAGATCCTTAAGCCAGTAGAGAGCACAAACATCGGGCTCGGGACAAGGAAGGTGGAGGCCAGAGTGTGAGGGGCAATGGGACATCTGCTGGTTTGTGCTGCTTTAAAATGACTGTGAAGCTATGGAAGTGCAGGATAATCCTGACCAAAGAAACGGCCCAGAGCTCAAACCTTTTAATTCAAAAGCTTTTTTTACCTGGAGTCATCGATGCCACTGGGAGGGTTAAACTGGAAAGCTCAAACTGGGCGTTATTTGTAGGCTGTTTCCTGGAACCCAGGCTATCCTCAGCATGAAGCTGTGCAGTTCATGCTTTCAGGAGCCACTGAAAGGCGCAAGGCCATTCCCTTGGTTGCTTTCATCCTTCCAGCAATTCCACCACGACATAATTCCTGCAGGACTCCTCAGCACACTCCTGATTTAGAAAGATCAAGGGTTAGTTTTCCTGCAGAAGCTTTGTGAATGGCTGCACCGGTGCTTGTAGATGTCTACATCTACAGGAAAGAGAAATCCTGGCATGCGGCGATGCAAGTCCCAGTGTTGCACCCTGTGCCTGTATTCATCAGCCTTTCGCACTGTTCCCATTGCTCATCCATGCTTCCAGATCCCTCTGGTCAGGAGTTATTTCAGTTCAATGATCTGAGACCAGAGCCAGGGAGCTGTTTGGAATCCCAGCCTTAACACCCATCAGGCAGGTAGCCTGGGGTGAGGCACGTTCCTGTGTGCGCTCCATGCTGGTGGATAGAGACAATCATCTCTCTGTGCACACGAGGGCCTTGAAATCCATCTCGTAATGATGCCAAGTGTTGTGTGGGAGTTGTAGCTTAGCCTGATGAGTTCCTAACGCTCAGCTCCTCTTCCAGTGTGCACGTGTTGCTCGGTGTGCCGGCTCCTCAGAGGTGAGTGCTGCATTCCTCGTGCTCCATAGCCATGCACCCCTTCCAGGCATGGCTGTGCTCCCCAGCCTGGCTTGCTCCTCACACTCTTGCTCACTGGGTGTCCTAACACCAGGGGAACAAACCAGGGGAAGGCCAGGCTGTGGGTCTGAGCTCTGTGTGTGCTGATGGCAAGCGTTGCAGTGCTTCTCGCCATACTGACCCGTGGTACCCAAGGCTGGGGAGTGTTGCTCTGGAGAAGAACTTCAGTCCTTTCTGTTCTAGAGGATGTGCCACTGTCCACGCTGCACCGGTGTAACTCTGCCCTGCACCCCCCAGTGCTAGTGTAAAATGCAGCAAGAGCAAACCTTCCATTCCAGCCCTGTTCCCATGGAATCATAAGGTCAGAAGGGACCTTAAAGCTCATCCAGTTCCAGCCCCCTGACATGGACAGTGACCCCTTCCACTACAGCAGGTTGCTCCAAGCCCCTGTGTCCAACCTGGTCTTTGTTGCTTTGTTCTATTCCCTAAGGATTGGCATGTGTTGGTGGAGAGGACGTTTGTGTTTGGGATGAGCAGGAGCCATAGCAAAGCCCAGCAGCAGACAAAATGGTGTGACAAAACAGGGTCAAACGGCCTCTCACTGCTTCAGTCTGCTGGAGCTGGTTTTGAGAGCTGTCCCCAGTGCTCACTGTGTTTACGGACTTAGAGAGGGGTGAACAGTTTAGCTGCTGGTGGTGGTTTCAATGCTGCACCAGTCGGCTGCCAAGAGCTGAGCTATATCACTGCCGCATTCTGTCCCAGCGGCGGATGAATGGAGGGCAAGGCCTCGGATTTGGGCATGCCAGAGGATGGGGCTGCATCCAGACTGGCAGAGTCTCACCTTGGTGAAAGCAAAAGACCTTTGTAACTCCTCATCTCCTGTGCTTTGTGTTTATTTTGCACACTGTGATCAACGCAGGGGCTGCAGCAGAGGGCCTGAAGGATCACAGCGCTGCAGCCGTCTGCGCTCCGCATCCTCCAGCATCAGTGCTTGGAGGTGGAGATCCCAGCCTGACACTGTCTCCTTGCACCCTGTGTAGGTGGTAAACCAACCCTCCTGTTTGCTTTTTCACCCTCCCTGTTGTCCTTTTCTAGTTCTTTGCACTAGAAAAAACACTCCACATTTGGGGTGAGGGTACCACCATGCAGGAGGATGAAGCCTGTTTAAGGTGGGGTCTGTTTAAGCCATCAAATGACACCTGTATTCACAGCACATTTTATTAGCACCCTTCTGATTTTAGCCTAAACCAATTTTATGGGTTTGACTTCAAAGTGTTATTTCTGAGAAGAATCACTGAATCCCGAAGTGCTTAATAGTCATGAGTTAACCTTAGGAAAGTCATTTAATCAATCAAATGTGTTTACAAATTGGGCCCAAAGTCATGTTGATCTGGATTCAATTGCTTTCAGATTGGCTTGTCTTACTATTCCCTCCCCCCAGACTTAATCCAGTAGTCCCTTACACCACATCAACAGGGATACACTGAGGCTGCATCTCATAGAGGGTTCATTCTGTCTCCACAAGCTGCCCTTTTCTCTGTCTCCAAGGCAATAGATGCATTAATGCACTGTCAGACAAGGGCCTGCTGTTGAAAATGCTCCTTTGTAAGTGCAGCTTGGGTCGCTCAGAGAGCTCACTACGTCATGAGAACATGTTTTCCAGTGCCACAAAAAGCAGGGGGAAGAAAGAAGCAAAGTTTGTTTAGCTGGGACTAAGTTGTCCTGAACCATTGGCCCTCATCTTTCCTCGCTGCAGACTTTTGTGTAGCCAGTTTCACAGTGCAGTCACTAACAGTACTTGCTTCCAAAGAGCTGATAAGCTAAATGGGCAGGTAGTCAAGGCTGAGCTCAAGCAGCAGTGTGCAAGGCTGGTTTAGAGCCATGATGCAGCCTTTTTGGCAGGAGCAGTTGCTTTAATGCTCTTGGAGTGAAGCGTTTCTCTCTGGTTGGCTCATAGAACCCCCTCAGGGGGAGCATCCTGCTCCCTAGGTTATATCCCATGAGGTTTCCTGAGGATGTGCCCAGCAGGTGCCGTGGAGAGCAGAGACCAAGAGCCAGGCTGCGTGTAGCAGCAGCTCCCCCTGTCCCAGAGCAGATCTGTCACTGTCAGTGGTGGTGATGGGTTCCTCTGCTGCTGGAGCTCTTCCCTGCCCATTTGGCTCCCCCTGGCCAGGCTCACACTCTGCACATGACAAAGCATTGACACAATTCAGGACATTCATCCTCCTCTGCTCTGGGCAGCATCACTAAATACAAGTGTGTTCACTATACCTATGCCAGCATGTCTTGTTGACAGCTTCTGTGCCAGCTCTTCTCGCTCAGTGGCAAAACTCCTTCCAGGTCTTTACACAAGTTTCTGATTTATTGCTTATCATAGGATTATCATGGACTGGTTTGTGTTGGAAGGGACCTTAAAGCTCACCCAGTCCCAACCCCCTGCCACGGGCAGGGACACTTTCCACTAGAGCAGGTTGCTCCAAGCCCCTGTGTCCAACCTGGCCTTGAACACTGCCAGGGATGGGGCAGCCACAGCTCCTCTGGGCACCCTGTGCCAGCGCCTCAGCACCCTCACACGGAAGAGCTTCTGCCTTATGTCTAATCCTCAATGTTCACGGCCTGTAGCATTAAGGAACAACAGTGCAATTATCTCAGAGCAATCCTTCCCCTTCAGGAAGGACGGAGTGAAAATCTCCAGGGATATGTTTGTCTCTTGGCAGTGCCTGGTGAATGCTTAAACGCTGGGCAATGTTAAACAGTCTTGCTTGGAGCTGGCATTTAAGAAGTAACAAATACTATATTCGGTGGTATTTTCTCAGCTAACATCTCTTGGGTGCTGTTGCAAAGACCCGTGGTATGGTTGGGAGGGAGGAACAATTTTAATCCTTACAGAGAATCACAGACTGGTTTGGGTTAGAAAGGACCTTAAGATCATCTAGTTC
This sequence comes from Nestor notabilis, assembly GCF_000696875.1. Taxonomy (NCBI): domain Eukaryota; kingdom Metazoa; phylum Chordata; class Aves; order Psittaciformes; family Psittacidae; genus Nestor; species Nestor notabilis. The sequence goes on from NW_009943229.1 coordinate 54,436, forward strand.
CAACCCCCTGCCATGGGCAGGGACACCTCACACTAGACCATGTCACCCAAGGCTCTGTCCAACCTGGCCTTGAGCACTGCCAGGGATGGAGCATTCACCACTTCTCTGGGCAACCTGTTCCAGTGCCTCAGCACCCTCACAGTAAAGTACAACTTCCTTATATCTAATAAATATATGCAGGAGATATTGAAGAATCAGGTCTCTATCAGAACTGTTGAGGCTGCAGGTATTTGAGGGGGCATTTAGAAACTTAAAACCAACTTAAAACCACAGCTCACCAGTGGCTGACAACATGTTGTCACATATGTTGGCTTGGCCAACATGTTCAGTCACCCATCCACAAGGTGCTGCAGCATTAAGTCAGCCCCTGGAGTTTCTGCAGTAATGTTGGATCCCTTCTTACATGTGATTGTCACCCTAAAGACAAGGTGACAGATCACACACAATCAGCAGTGCAGCTCAGTGAGGGCCTGAATGGGACATTCACTTAATTGTGCTTTAAACAAAGCACCCTATTGCCATACTAGATGTATCCAACCCCTTTGTATTATGCTACAACTTGCACATGAGATGATGACAGTGAAAAGTACACTTAAAAACCTAACTGGCTTTGCATCAAGGGGCTGTTCTTGTGTCTCTGAACTGATGCAGGGAATTGGTGTAGGTGGTTTCAGTTCTGTTCTTCGCCAGTTTTGCTTCCAGCTCTTGTTGCAGGGATTTTTTTAACCTTTCTCTCACTGAACTTAAAGAACAATCAACTTTCTGTTGCTCCAGGCATTCTGCTCCTTAAAACTTCCCTCTACTAACTGTTAATCAAATTGTTACAGGGGTGATTTGCATCGCTTTGCACTGGTAGCTCTGAATGGGCAATTTGGGTGTTTCTCTGGGTACTTTAAAGTACTTTCATACTTACTATGGTTATTTCAGGGTCAGTCAGTAGGTTCTTGAAGTACATTTGCATTTTACCAAGATAAAACATTAATTGTTATTTAATAAACTCCAGTTGAACCACAGATATGCAAAGATGAAGACTTCTGTGCTCTGAAACAATGTTCCTTCGCCCTCTACACCCAAATGTTTTCCCCTAACAGTTTATTCTTTCCTTTTCTCTATGTAAATATGATGGGACTCGGATGTAAGTGTTACAGATTGCATGAGTGTTCTTCTGAGGTGTTTGGACTCGACTAGCACTTAACAACTTAACCCTTTGTGGGGTGTGTTTTCATTAACGGATGACTTTCTTGGTGTGATTCGTTTGCTTTGGTTGCACTTGGCTTTGGAGAGGATGCCTGCCTCTGTCTGGTGGCTCCTGGGCAGCGTGTGCTGGTGGAGATGCCTGCTCCTAACTTCTTGGTTTGGCAATGAGACCTGTTGGGCAAGTACATGTCTTGGCTCAGTGTCCTGTGGAAATGATGGCAAATTTATCTTCGTTGCAGGGAAAAGAAGCTGATCGCCATCGTATAATAAATACCTGCTCTTACTAAGTGGTGTGCAAACCTCTTTAATATTAATTATCCCAAGGAAAGGCTTAACTTTGGAGTGACTTTATCTTCCATTACAATAATACAATACCTGATCCTGGCTTGTGTAGTCTGTGACTGTGTTTTTCCCCATTGCTCCCAAGGAATTACAGTGGGAAGAACGTGTATTGTGCCCAGCAAAGTAAGGGGGAGGTCCAGCTTCTCTCAGAGGTACCTGATTCCCACTGTAACTGTATTTAAGTGTCTCATCTGTAGTTAGAACGGGCCAGGTCCTGACCTCTGTTGTACTCATGGAAATCTAGAGGAGTTACTCCAGGTTTACACAGCAACACAGACCAGAGGCTGAAACAAAGTGATGGCTGAAGAACCAGCACGCGACTGAATCCCACTTGTTGCTGTAGAAGGAGGTTTCTTAGCCCTTGTAAGATCACAGAGATTAAAGATGCTGATGGTCTGGGCCTACATTCCCTTTTCCTGCTGGATTGTTCCCTGTTGTACATTTATAATAGTTTAGATCCCAGCTCTGCAGAGCACTCAAATGTCTACTTCATCTTGAAATATGCCCGGCTTCAGGGCTTCCCACACGATGTGTGGGTTATATTGGTTCCCTTTGAAGGAATTAGGATGATTGGAACTGGAATTACAGGGTCTGTTTCCTTGGACTATTTACATTCAGGTTCTGTCTCGCCTCAGTGAAGAGAGGAGTGTCACCTGCATATTGAAAGCTGCAAGAGGCAGCAGCACCTTTCGCCCTGGCACCCAGTGAACTTCCCATCCCCGCAGCAGTTCTGCCCCTCCGTGCAGAGCTGTGGAGCCATAAATGTGAGAGGTGGAGACACCAGACACATGGCTCTGATGTGGGCAGTGAGGGTCTCCCAAGGATGAGAGAGCCAGGAGAATCATCTGGCGTATGGTCCATGCTGTGACACAAGCCCTGCTGCCCTGGCGCAGCACACGCTGCTGGCTCTGCGCTGCGGGGACACCCGTGGTGGCCTGAGGCTCAATACACAGCCTCATATCCTAAAGGTGGCTCTTAGAAACACACAGCAGGTCACCCGAGGCCAAGTGCTGTCCTCAAGAAGCATGTGCCAGCGCTGACAACGTTTTGCTTCTCAGTCTTTACCTTCTCCATAAACAAACCTTGGTGTCCCAGAACCCATCCATTCACTTTAAGCCTCCGTCTGATGTCTCACTCATTCCTCACATGGGTGCTTATTATCCTGGTTAATCCCCTGATTTACATTTTCTCCTGCAGAGGAGAACTCTCTTGGTGTAGGAAAATCAGGTTTTTATCCTGTCATCACAAAAAAACCCAGCTTCAAAGCTGGCACTCACACAGCAGCTGCCCTTTGAGATGAGCTTCCAGTGCCTCATCCACAACGAGATGGAGCAGGGGAGAAGAGGGCATGAGCCCAGCTTCCAGTGGGCACTGCAGACCTCTCTGCTGCAAGGTCAAAGCCGTGTGTGCCAGCTTGGAGGCTTGATCTCTCCTCTTCATCTCCATGGAAGCAGTTCCATGGATGTGACACTTGAGATCAGAAGAGCCTGCAGGAGGCTGTGCCTCTGCTGTGGAGACACACAACACGGGTGGCAGAGCTCCTGGGGATCTTTTGCACCCAGCACCCAGTTGAAGAGAGAGGATAATAATGGAGAAAGCAACTTACACTGGGAAAACATGGGATTCATGGGAGCGTTATCAGGGCTGACAGTTCCTTCTCCAGCAAAGCAGCTGGCTGTAGGAGAAAGAGAGCAAGGCACATTGGCCTGGTCCTGTGTTCCTTCAGTTTCAGCAGCCAGTGTCTCCATGCTCTAAAATGCTCTCATTCTGGTTCTCCATCGTGTCCCATTCAAAGTCCTCTTTTCCACGGGGAAAACCTTCGTCTCCTCTCAGCAGCACATGGAGGTTGGGCAACTGTGCAAACCTCAGTGAGGCACCTGAGTGAGTCCTGACCCACTTTTACTACCTGGAAATGAACTGCTTGAAGGGCATCTATGGGCAGTGCTTGGCCTCCACGCTGCAGATTTGGGCATGGTTCATTTGCTGAACAAACAGCATTTAAACCAAACTTGACTCCAGTTTTTGTTGGTTTAGAGAGGCAACAAGGACCATATTCCACATCCAAGATGGCCTAAGCCAGGCTCCTCCTGGCTAGGTCGCTTCCCAAGTGGAAGGGTCAAATAGTACTTGAAATAGAATGTTCCTGTACTGCTTTGCCTTGTGGTCTAGAGAAGATCTAAGTCTCCATACAGCACAGTCTTAACGCTACAGCCACACACAGATAAAAACCCCAATTCAGCAGTGCCCTGCACCTCTCTGCAATGTGACAATCAGCATTGTCAGTACTTCCAGCTCTTCCTGGAAACCTGCGATGGTGCCTGTCAGCCTGCCCATGCAAATGGTGATAAAGGGGCAGAGCCACAGGCCAGTGGCCAGAGGATGCTCCCTTGAGCAGCAGCCGCATCCTGTGGGCTGAACACAGGGACTGGGAGTCACTTTAATTCACTGACTTCAAGCTGGCACTGGAGAGAGCCCCAGTGACCTGCTCATGAGTCGTGGTGTTGCTGTAACCAGATCACTTCCCTTTGTCTCTCTGTTACCCAACTGAATGAGCTGTAGGGGAATTTAGTTCTTTAGTGCTTGAAGAATCCAAATGGATTAATAAGTATTGGATGTTGAAGTATCCTCTTTGGGTTTAGGTCTTTGGTCCAGCAGAGCCTTACAGTCAGGCTGAGACTATAAGCACAGAGCATTGTTTGTATGTATTGTTCATACAACAGTCTAAGTATAGAGCAAATAGTTGTGGTTAATGTTGTCTGAACAGCAAACACTTCCACTCCTGACATGTTTCAGAAGGAAAAAGACTTATCAGTTAAACAGAGAAAGCTCCAGCCCCATGGGTAAGAAGCCATCCGTGGAGATGCAGGAAGCTTGGTCATGCTGGGTGTCCTCTTCTGTACCTCCTGCTTTGGACTGTGTTGCTTCACTGTCTGTATTTAAGGCAGCAGTGGATTGTGTTGTGCAACGTGACCAATCCCACCATGATCATGCCCTACGTTAAGGAACCACCAAGCAGGTGTTAGTGGTCTGTAGTCATGGGGCCATAATCTGCCTTCAGATCCATCAGTGGAGTTAGTGCTCCATGAAATTCACTCCAGAGTGACAGAAGAGAGACTTTTCCCTGCTCTGGACTTGCAGCAACACACCTACTGCTGAGTCCACTCAATGCCTGGTGAAGCTTTATGTTAACATCAGTGGATCTCAGACTGGGTGCTCTGCTTGAGCTGTCTCAGCTCCAAGTCTATTAGTGCTGCTGTGCTTCATGTTTCTGCATCCCAGGCAGCTCTCTCTGTACTGACCAGAGGCCTTCAACACTCCTTTGGTGCCTTCTAGAGGACACTTCTGGAAACAGTAAATGGAAGAACGATGGAGGGAATCAGTGATTCAATAAATCAGCTATTTTATTTATCCCTGAGCTGAACAAAGAACTCTTTCTAGAGTCAACCTCCAGAACATCAGAGCCTGTGAATTTAGTATGAATTATATGTAAAATAATCAAACTAGAGCTTATAATGGCTTCATAAACAAAAGCCTTTTGATTTCTAACCCCACTGCTGCTATTACTGGAGTGTGATGTGTGAACCTTCAGCCTATTAATCCCTGGAAGATGCATGGCTTTGCAGTGAGGTGGCATTTGGCAGAGCGCGGATCAAACCGTCACTGATTTCTTCATCCTTTGTCTTCACGTTTAGACTGTCAATGGCCGTGTTAAATAGGTGTGGACAATATGTATGAAAAAACACCTGAGGTAAACTGTGACACAAAAGGTTCTGTGTTCTCAGATGATGAGGAGAACGATTCATTGGATCGTGCATCCATGAACAAAAAGCCCAAAAAGAAGGATCAGCCCCTTGAGGTACTTCCCATATTGTCAAGGCTCCTCCTTGTATAACATTCCTTGAATCTTCAACTGAATGAAGGTCTCTCTTTGGTCTAAAACCCCCAAACAAAACATTTCTGGTCTTCCAAGGGTGGGTTTTGCTGTGGGTTCACTCAGTCTCCTGCATGTGTGGATCTCCTGACAGAGATATGAATTGGTGCCAGTGGAGATAATAGTTTTATGGGCTTCAGAGTTGGATGTGAATTGCAAAACTTGGCTCTTGCTCTAAACCATGTGGAGGTATTTGGGTGGGAGGGTTTGGACATCAGCTCCCAGTTGATTTCTCCCGTCTGTGGAGGAAAATACATTCTCACCCCCACGGCAGGATAGTTACAGTGAGAACAGCACCCACAGAGCCCGGTCCCTTTCACTTGAGTTCACACCCAGCCAAACCCCACCAAGACCAGCAGCAGTTCTTCCTTCATGGCTCCAGAGGGGTCTGAATCAGTCACTGTCTTAACAAGTACACTTTTAAGTTGTTCCATGGAAACAGATGCAGATCTCACACTGTGGTTTGCCAAAAGCAGTTTTAGCAATGTTTTGTTGTGGAGGAAATGAAACCTCCATGGGAGATGCTGTAGACAGAGACTCCTTCCAGATCTGGGCAGGGAGGATGGAGCCACAGCAGATAGAGCTCACAGATCCAGGCTGACACATCTCCACCATTGTGCAGTTAATGGCTGCTTTGCTTTAAAAGCCATCAGGCTTCCCAAAAAGCAGCCTTCTCCCGAGCTGCAGGAGGTGCTGCTCTCCTTGGCCGGCTGTGTCCTGGGGCTCCTGGTTTAGATACAGTTGTGGAGTCTGGTGTGTGGGATCCCTGATGGCCATGCATAGCAGCTTTCTTCCTCAGCTGTGCCTTTCTGGGTACAGCCATCCCATCTGGGTCTGTTGTGCTTTTGGGGATCCACAGTGAAGACTTAGGTAGGATTCCAGGCTTGGAAGATGGGGTGAAGTGTTGGATTAATCCCATCTCTGTGAGAAACTACTTTTGTTCATGGGCAGACTAGAAGAGATGGAGATTTAGATGGAGTCTAACCAAAACCTCACCATGCTGCAGTTCCTTATCTGTACGAGTATTTATACTTTGCTGCATCACAGGAATGGGGAAACACAGCATGATCTGGGGGTTGAAAGTCCTATAAAACAGAAATGACAAAGTCCTCACTTAGGAGTGGAAAGATCCCATCAGTCTTACAGGTAAATGGGTTGATGCTCTTGAGGAAAACAAGGCTTTGGCTATAGATGTAAAGGGAGTAGAAGAGCTTACCAGGCCTTGCAGTGCTACAGGATGCTATGACAGGCCTCCAGACTAAGAATTCATGCTCCTCCACAACATCTGGTGCTCATTTCTTCTTGTGAAGCTCACAAGACACAATGCCAATTCCAAAGCTCTTCTGAGAGAAGTATGCACTGGAGATTAGGGGGCTTTATGTTTGTGTGTTTGCTAGTCTAAATCCTGTCAGTCTAGAGAATGGGGTTAATCACAGTAAATGAATTCCATGGAGTTGGTCTGGCTCCTCCTGGGTGTTCAGGGCTGCTTTTTGAAGCTCTCTGCATCACTGCATCTCTGCAGGGCAGAACTGCAATAGCTGGCTTCTAAACCAACTTCAGTGGGTTGTGTCTGGCCTGTGTCCAAAGCAAAAGGGCTTTAAGAGTTCTGCCTTATAAGAATTACAGCCCCAGCGTGTTCCACCTCAGCTCTGTAATGCCCCATGTACCCTCAGAGGGGCTGCACTGGGCTGCGCTGGGGACATTGTGGGACAGGCTGGAACACACCAGAGCTTTCTGCTACCACTTGGCTCTCCTGATCCATGAGCTGTTGTAAATGGCACCGATGTGTCCTGACTCCTTCAACCTGTTATTGGCAGTCTTTAGCCTCTAACCAAGCACCAGAGGGGGAGCTGCTGGTGCAACCTCGGTAAAGGACTGCAACAGGTTTCTTAAAGCGGTTAGTCCTCAGCTGGTCATTCATTAATGATCCTCAGGGCCAAGATCTGCTTCTCCATTACTTCATGCCTGGAATGGGATCATTGCCACAGAGATGGCACGAAGATGGCTGAGTTCTAAGGAAAGAAAAACCATTTCCTACTATGCCACTGACGTTTCCTCTTGCTTTCCTGCAGGCACCGCCTAGGACCCTTAGACCTCGCTTCAGGAAGAAAAGTACCTCGTCCTCTGCCACTGAAACAATGTGAGTGCAACGAGCCAATAGCACCAAGATCCACAGAATGTCTCTCTTCTGCCTTAAAGAGCTACTTGTTAACGTAGGAAACAGCAGTGGGATGGATGTGCTTTGATGTACAGCGGTGTAGACATGGCCTTTCCCTCTCCTCTCTCTGTATCTCTGTTACACGCTTCCCGCGTTAGTCCGTGGTGTGGGTCGGACAGTGTGACAGACACCTGCAGGCTCAGAGTCCTTGTTCTGTTTGCAGGGTGTACCCCCACTCACGCCAACCCTGCCAGCTGTACATTTACAGTTCTCATCTGTGTCTGCATAGCTCTAGCTCTGTGAATGCACAGCGGAGACGAAAACAATCCAGTTACTCATGGTGATACATTGACAGTGTGTTTATTTATGGCTTTGTCATTACTGAGGTGGATTTGCAGAACCCGTGGATTTCTCTTTCCTCCCTTCCTCCTCAAGACTGTGGATGAGGTAACAGATATCGAAGTACTTTGTATGAAATGTCCGAGATTCATTCGTGAAAGCTGAGCTTCTCCTTCTGCAAGTTAATCTGGGAAAACCGTTGTGCTAAAAACTATGGAGAACAAACCACTTACAGAGGACGAGGAAGAGATGTGCAAGAGAAAAGAAGTGGTTCCAACGAGGTCGTGAAGGAGGAGTCTTAATTTTCATCAGCCTGAGCCAGGAGAGTATTGTGTGGGAAATGATGGTGGCTGGAAGAACATACTGCTTGTGGCAAAGGTTCTACCGCCAGTTGTAAGGTGTGAGCAAGCCAGGCTTGTACTAACTGCAGCGACAAGAGTTAGAACCACTTTAGTGACACACTCACAGGGGAAAATACACCTTCCTCCCCTGCCTGCAGCAGGATCAGCCCCAGCACCCTGCCTTCTGGGTGAGGTTGTCACTGCTTTCCCTGCATGAGCAGAGCAGGGCACTGGGGCTGAGCTGCTGTTTGCAGCCTGGAGTGTCGCCTGTAGCACGGAGTTTGGTTAGAGCCACAAGAACCAGGCTCAGTGGTGTGTTTGTATCCATATATAAATGAGAAATATAAAAGAGGAAGACGTGGTAGGGTTTGTGTATTTGTGCTTCAAGTTGGTGTCTCTTGTAAGTGTTGAGCATGTGAGATTCACACATAAGTTAATTCCGTGGCCCTTTGTGTTTGCTCTCGGACCTGTCACGTAGACTAGAAGAACATTTAGCATCACATAGAACGTGCCATCACCAAGGGATCAGTGCAGGGACTGGATGAGGAACAGCACGGAGAGCCTAGGTCAAGTGTAGCAGTCCAGGATGCCAACAGTGGAGTGGATCAGAGAAACCCGCAGTGAGTGGCCTTGGAAGCCTGTTCTCTGCTGGTTATGCATCAATATCCCAGCCCTCCCTGGCTGATGGATCCCTGTGGCTTCCCCCAGAGCTTCCCACTACGTATGTGGGGAAGAGACAAATAAACTGTGTGCACACACAAGTGTGTATCTGGCCTGGCTGGGAAGTGGGAACAGCGAGTGGGTATTATTTCCTGTGTCTGCCACAGTATTTGGCCTCATTACCTGAGCATTTTATTTCCTTTACATGTGCTAATTCAGTGGTATTTTGCAATAGGTAAGAAGAAAAAAGTCTTGAGAAAGTAAATTAAAACAACCAACCTAAATAGTAGTAGCAGAAGAGCCAGTCCTTGGAAGACACTCAGCCAAAGCTTTGAGGAGCTAAGCTTGTGCGTTTTGGTTTTAAGCAGCTTCAGAGTTTATTTGGTTTCTTTTGGCAAACATGAATAAGAAACAGAAACCCTGCCTGCAGTGTTAGCAGAAGATAGGATCCTGTTGCAAGCGAGCTGTGTTGCCCTGCTACGCAATGGGCTGCCGTAAGATAAAGCAGCAGCTGACAAGTTTGCACTCGATGATGCCAAAACCCCCCCCAGCAACATAGAGCTACATAAGATCTGATGAATTCTACTCTCAGACATGCTGTAGGAACATTGATTCTCACTACAATTATTAGATGTGTGTCTAATCTGCTGTTTTACTGTAAACTTTGACTGTTTAGCATTTCTTAAGTGCTGAGGTGAAGTTGTTGACAAGGGAGTTGCCTTATATCTCTCAAAACATTCACTGTATAAATGAGAAAAATAAACCTTTTCATATCTCTGGCAAAAATGTATTAATTTATCAACTGAGCTGTATATTTGTGTATAGATAGGTAAGAAATGTGGATGCTCACCCCCAAACACCTCGTGCTGTAGTGTTGTGTGTACAGAGAGCAGCCGTTTGCTTCCAATCCCTCCTCTTCCGCACACAGGTTGCTTGCAGGTGGTGCCCCAAGTCTCTCATTTCTCTCTTCTGGCTGCTGGTGGTCATTTGAATAAGCACCAGACATGAAGGCTTTGGTTCTGGTTTTTCTCTTTGCCTATGCCAAGGAACAAGCCTGATTCAGAGAGTCATGTCCCTGCCTGACAAACCAGAGGTTGGGAGCAAAGAGAGGACGCGTGGATGGTGGCTTCTGAGATGTGTGTCAGTGGGGAGCAACCTCAGCTGCCCCCCAGCTCAGGCTTGGCTAATCACTTGCTGATTGTATCCTAAAAGCAAGAAATCTTTCAGTTGATGGCTTAAACTAGCAACAGATCTGGCTTAAAGAAGAAAAAGCTGGTTTGGGGGCCTCTACAAGCAGTCCTATAGGGCAGGCAGGCAGCTCCTGGCTTCTCAGAGGTGGCCTGACAGAATTGGGCCAGTGCTAGAAAACACAGCATTAGCCTGGCACGAGGATCCAGTGAAACTTGTCCTTTGGAGCAAGTAAAATCCATGCTGAGGGGAAGGAAACTGCAGCTGAAGATGGGCCTGTGGATTACCTCACCATAAATTCACCTCAGTTATGAGGAGAACACGCCTAGTGCTGTCCTCCAATGCCTCCTTCCTTGTCAGAGGGCCAGTGCCAGCACAGTTACAGCAGTTGCCAAGTCACTATGACATTAAATAGAGATGAGACAGATGTCATGTGTATCACTGTCACCTTGGAATGAATCCCATACTCATCTGGGCTGTGCAAGTGCAACCCCAGCACAGAAGGAAAGGTCAATCTTTATTCCTGGTAGAGGGAGAAAGCTGCATGGAGAGACTTGATGCTCCAAACCTCATGTAACAACCTGCTGCCTTCGACTGCTCCTCAAGTGTTCCCACGTGGTGGTGAAACCCTCGTTCTTGTGACCCAGTGCTTGTTGCTCACAGTCTCCTTTGCTGTTTGTTTCGGGTACTCATTGTGCATCATGTTTGCAGTAGCAGAGAGCTCTGCGTTGGGATTTGCCTTTAGACAAACTGTCCTAAGGATGCTCATCGTGCACTTCGTGTGGTTTCCTTCCCGTGCTGGGTAGAAAGCAGCTGGGATGGAACGGTACACTCAACGCCTCACAAGGATGGCCATGGCAACAGTATTCCAAAGGTTTGATGTTTGGCTGGGTTTGTTGTACTGCTCAATACACATCTTGAATAAAGTCTTAATCTTTTCTTTAAAAAAGAAAGGAAAACCCCCCAAACCCCATCTTTAGTCTGTTCAATGTATCTGGCAGGCCAGAAGAATCACTTTGGTCGCTGTATGATTTTTATCTCAGATCTGGCTGATTGTATATAGATGTATTCACTAAGTGCTGCATGTCCTTCAGAACCTCTTTCTGTATTATGAACTGGAAAAAACAAAATACAGCTACTGAACACTGAGTAAGTAGTGAGTTCATTGAAATGCTACAGCCTCCTTTGGCAAACTGTCTGTTGCTGTGCAGGTGGCTCTGGAGCTGTCACCAGGGACTATCTGCTTAATAATGGGTTAGTTATTAGTTATTAGAACCTTTAGAAGCAGCTGCTGTTCACACATCTGCTGGAGGATCAGCTTTGTAGAGAAACCCTCTGATACAGCATTAGTGAAACCAGACAGGGTGCACTGTACACTCCCAAAGGACCTTGTAGTAAATCCTTGGTGTTGTTCCATAGAGATACACACACTGTGAGGTATAATTGGCCTTAAAGAAAGGATGGAAAGGAAGAAACTCAGCACTGACTGCTTCAGGATACAGTGTAGGACCCAAAGCGTGTCTTACACTACTCAAAACCCAACACAAGATAGTGTCAGTCCTGTAATGAAATTTGGTGGCTAATGCATTTTTAATCAATCAGTTACTACAACTGCACGTAGCCTCCACATTAGGTTTTTCCTGTGCTGTCTAGCAGAGACCTGGCACCAGCTTATCTAATACCATAAGAGACAACAGTGCTGAGCAGGACCCTGCTCTTTCTCCTCTTCCCCAAGGAGACTCCCTTCAGCAAGCTACCAATAAATAGGGACACAGCAAGATATATACCCTGGGGTTATTGAAACATGCTTCTCTTAAAAATTTTAAAACAAATATGTTGCTTTATTCACTTTTAGTGATGTTGAGACTGTATTCACCCATGTTACACACAACCACGGGAAACCAACAGCCATTAGAACATGACCAGCTTGACCTCTGCCAAGCGTAACACAAATTGCATTGGAAGATAAGTCTTGAATATTCCTTTATTGTGGGCGTTGACAGCCACAATCCTGATGAGGTGACATGGATATGTCAAAAATTAAGTCTACACCACATATATCACCTACAGAGATGCAAAAGTGAATCCCAGATTCCTACACACGAAGATTTGTGCGGTCGTGATACTTCTGGTAGGGATCATCTGCATACCAATTCCTTCTTTTCCAGAAGGAAGTGGTCATTTTATCGAGGAGTTTACACTGTGTTCTAGTGCACAACACAAACTCTCTCAAACGCTTCTTCTGGGAAGCTGACTTCTTCCACAGTTTCTTCTTATAACCAGCCTGGCAGAAGAAAACACAAGTTTTCAGTTGCTGCAAATACACACACACAGATGTATGGATAAGCAAAGCAGGGAAATTCCCCTCTTTTGGAAAGATGGGCGTGTCTCTACAGAGCTTTCTGAAACTTGCCTACTAACTACTGCCCTCTAATGGAAGGAAAACAATAAGCCTGTAATTAGACTGTAAATAAACATAGAATCACAGAGTGGTTTGGGTTGGAAGGGACCTTAAAGGTCATCCAGTCCCAACCCCCTGCCACGGGCAGGGACACCTTCCACTAGAGCAGGTTGCTCCAAGCCCCTGTGTCCAACCTGGCCTTGAACGCTGCCAGGGATGGGGCAGCCACAGCTTCTCTGGGCACCCTGTGCCAGCGCCTCAGCACCCTCAGTGAAGAATTCCTTTCTAACATCTAATCCAAATCTCCCCTCTGTCAGTTTAAAGCCATTCCCTTTGCCCCATCACTCCATGCCCTTGTACAAAGAAAACACTTATATTACAAAGCCTCACCTGCCTCCTGACCCAAAGGCCATTGTGCAGCCGGAGAAACCGAGCGACGACAGCCTTCACTGTCTTCCTCTTTCCACTCCGTAAGCCATAGTAGGTGACAGTCCTCGCTGGCTGATGCAGGATACTTGGAAGCAGAGACGTGACGCTAAAAACACCCCCAGAACACGGGAAAAAACATAAAACAGGAATGAAACAACTTTTTCTAATAGCAGTCACTGTCTCTTTCATGCAACGAGGATTCAGAAGTGGCTGTGACTTGTTTCAAGGTTCACAAGAGCTCATCTAACACAAAGTACAGAACTGAAGGAGTGAGCACGTATGAGCGCTGCGGTGCTTAACTCATGTCAAAATTAATCTCAAGTTATTATTTCATGCTGAAAAGTTTTTTTCATCTGTTGGAAGTGGTGAAACACTCAAGAGCAAACATCCAGCTGCTACTGACATTCAGGGGGAATTAAACAGGGGAAGTTCAGGTTAGATATAAAGAAGTAGCTCTTTACAGTGAGGGTGCTGAGGCACTGGAACAGGGTGCCCAAAGAAGTGGTAAATGCTCCATCCCTGGCAGTGTTCAAGGCCAGGTTGGACAGAGCCTTGGGTGACATGGTCTAGTGTGAGGTGTCCCTGCCCACGGCAGGGGGCTGGAACTGGGTGATCTTAAGCTCCTTTCCAACACAAACCCCTCCACGATTCTGTGAATCATCAGCGAAAGAACCAGTGCCGGTGACATCAGGGCTATTTGCAAAGCATGTGTCTGCAAAGTCCGTTCCATTTGACATCCCGCGCCAAGCTCTGTACTTAGCGGAAGCAGGAGAGCTCGGTCACTCGCAGCGGTGACCACCAGCCCCCTCGGAAGCCCCGCTCC
>NW_009943230.1:0-4064 GCF_000696875.1 Nestor notabilis
TGCCGCCCTCCAGGTCTCCTGCTCTTGTAGGTCTTTCTGCCGGGCCTGTGTGACTTTCCCCCATGACTTAAGGTTTTTCCCACAACCCGAGGACATCATTTCCTCAGCTAACGCTTTAGTGCATTTGTCCCCCACTTCAGGGTGGAGAATATCCACCGGTTGGTCAATGACCCCAATTTGCAATAGTCTTGCAACCGCAAGAGTAAAATCTTTGGGTTTACAATCAATACTCCACTGCTTATGTAATTGTGATACAACCTTCACAAGGGCTTCCATCCTCCTTGTTGGTCCGGCAGCGTCCTGCCCGCCGGGCTGGTCCCGCCGCTCCGGCCGCCGTTCACCCCAATCCAGACGAGTTCCCGGGTTTCGGCACCACTTGTTGCCTTCGTTGGCATGGCGACCTGGTTCAGGAACGGCACGGCGACCAACCCCAGGCCGCTCGGGCCATCAGCTCACTGACACCAATGTGGTGGATGGCAAATGGCGTTTTATTGCTACATAGCATTGCATTATATAGCTTGGGTTTTACAACGTCACTTCCGTCCGCTTACACCGTAAGCTAAGCTAAACACTATTGGCTATCAGAAATATAGGGAGAGGGGCTCTCTCTTTCCATACAGAGCAATATCTTCCGACCGCCAGACCTTAACTACCTACAGCTTTTAAAGATTTTTGCTCAACCAGGATCCAAGAAGAAGATGAGATGACATTCAATTGGAATAAGCAAGTTCTGCTGTCTATATATGAAAGAAGTAAGGGCTAACTGACTTCTGGACAACTTAATCAATATCCTGTCCTGAAAATAACTATTTATTGTCCTAGAATAGGGTCCAACTGAGGGAGTTTTTTTCCCTTATCACATAATATTTTTGTAAAGAACACGTTGCTAGGTTCTTATCCATGAGAATTTCTGATGTAGCAATGGGGTACTGAGGTGACAATTTCTAAGTAAGCGTGGTACTGAAATAATGCTGGGCAGATGTTGCAAAATAGCATCTATTAATAGTCATTTAGTTGTTTCCTATGTCTCCTTTGTTTTTGCTTTGATTTCCTAACAGTAAAGTTTATTGACAGAAAAGCTTCAAGAAAGTAACTTTGATATTTAAGACTATTTACAGTTTAGAATGTATTTTTTATGATGATATTTACATTAAAAATAACTATGTGTTTGCAGGACCTTCATTAATATTAACTCTTTTCTATGTTTTAGAAACTATCAGAGAATAGGTATATAGTTGTCTTTTCCATGTCTGTGCACTGTCAGTAACTACAAGCATTTGGTATCCAATTCTGCCTATTTGCAGTCCTCATGGGGTTTTTTGCGTCATGCAAAGACAAACCAGGAAAGGGCATTATAAGTGTTTATCTCTGCTGTCATCTAACTCAATGAGTGTTTTCTCTTATTGAAACCAGAGAAACAAATAAACCTAGATGATTAGTTAGCTAATAAATTTTCTGAGATTAGATTAAAACCCTGATGAGTTACTTGTACATTGAAGTTAGTTAACATTGAGCAATGCATATTAAGGGTTATGTATTTCCCATTTGATTTCAAAGGAAATTGGGAAATAAATTCAAAGTTTGAAATCACAAAGGGCCAGATACAGTATCAATCATCTTTCAGAAATGACACAACCCATGTCTCTGAAGAATTTTCTTCTTCAATGAAGGAAAATCTTAGAGAAATAATCTTCCTCTGATCTTTAAGAAACTTAGAAAACCTCCATGAATTCAACTTGGGGCATTTAAACATAAGGGGAAAAAGTAGTTACAGCAAAATAAATAATGAAAGACATACATATCCTACAGACTAAATCACTGAGTTTTGTCACACCAGGATGTGAGAATGAAAGAAACATTCTGTAATCTTTCAGTTTACATAAATTGGTTCATACATTTCTCTGTAGGTGGTTACAAATCTATATGGACCTTTTCTAACTGACCTTAGAATGCCTCAAGTAATCTCTCTTTTCCCAGTTTCATGAAACCTTATCAGAATTCTATTCTCTAGAGACCAGCTGCCATGGTGCCTTCTACCAAGATCTACTTGGACAGGCAAGACAAAACAAACTAATGAATTACTAGAATTGTTTACCACAGTCTAAAACCCTTGCCCTTTTACCTTGTTCCACAAGTCCAGATAAATAAACTGAAGAATATGAGACATTAAGATAAAATGTGGGAATTCCCATCCAGATATTGCTTATTTTTGTTTCCTTCCAAAAGTAGAAATAAACCTCTTTCATGAAGACATTATCTGCTCCATATTTAAAGTTATTAAGTTAATAAGTCTGTGGTTTTTCAGAACAGTTTGAAAATAATTTTGGTGACATGACATCTGATATTTTGATGAAGGATCTTTCCCTTCAGAAAACCCATTTCTTGGGGTTTTACTGGAGGTAGCATTAAACTGTAAATGATCAGAATAAGGAAGCAATGACTTTTAGCTTAGCATAAAAGCCCCCAGATGCTGTTGAGTAAATCTCTCTCCCGTTGTATGAACAGCATTGAGTAGCTTCCACAGGTTTGCTAGTGGCAGCACTTCCAGACTTACAGTCCTCCACCCCTCCTCCTTCTCCTCACTCTTCTTCCACTTGTCCCATTTATCCTCTTCCCATTACTCCGTTAGTGTTGGTAATCACTGCAAAGAAAAGGACTGAAAAGCACCTCCACTACATGATTTGTCTCTGGGTGTCTGAAATAAATTCAAATTGCAAAACAGTTTATGAAACTCATTCATTGTTGGAAAAATCCAACTTAATAAGTAAAGATGAATAAACTCGAGTAGAATACAAAGCATGTCAGAGGCTTGAATTTGCAGCTAAGGCCAGTTTCTGAGATAATACATGGTCTTTCAAATGTGCTATGCTATGTTTCATCTTTTCTATACTGAGACACAAAGAACACTGGATTTTCCAACCCTATTAGCAGCTTAAGAGGTAGTTAATTTACTGTCATTCCAAAAAAGTGCTCATTGCACTTCTGCATTATTTGTTGCCCTGTCTTATAATCCATAGGAAAATCTTGCAGCTTAAAGAAAGTTAGAGCATAAGATGACCACAAAACTATGAGTGAAAGTTTGCTGTGGAGGATTTTATCTTGAAGACTTTATTCAGTGTTTGCTAATTACCATTTTGCTACACTGACACACATCTTAAAATAAATAGTTGTCTCATATATACACCTGATAAAGCAAAGATTTAGTTAAATATTTTCTTAGTATGGAACTTTGTTTAAATGAGTAACTATTTGTTTTGAAAGTTATTCGAAACGAGAGGTCACTGAACGTGGAAGTACTACAGCAAATTAGTTAATGATGCTGGCTCCCTGCCATTAAATACTGCAGTAAGAAAAAAAAACAGGAAGAGGGCTGGATACTGTACAACTAGACTTCCTATAATATTGTTTCTAAAGAATAGTAAAGAGGTTTTTCTATAAATTTTGAGGAATGGCAAGAGCAGCCAACCGTCATACTTAACATCTCAGAATTTCAGATTTTCACAATTGAAATAAGTTGGTTAGATTGTTTCACTTCAGATCCTTTCTTAACTAAATATTATTTTTAACAGTGAATTACTTCTCCTATTTTATATTTGGTTTAGTTTTCTGTTCCTAATGAAAATACCTAAAGGGAGGAAGGTATCCATGGAATCCATTTCTGGGAACACAATTTATTATTGCTTGGGTCTTCATAGAAGAAAGAACATAGTTAATTGAATCAGTATCTTTAGCTCTCAACTGTGACTACATTTTTTCACTTATTACAAAAACAACCCCCCCCAAAGCTTCCTGTCCACTACCATATCTTCCTGAGCTCTTCCTCCTTGTCACCTATGCATCTACTTCCAATTCTGGCAAAAACCTGTTTATATTTGATTATATTTGCCAATCAATTTATGTTTTCACCCATGCTGCTTTTTATGGTAATCCAGTGGAAGTCATTAGAGATACTTAATTATCTTGACATTTTTAGGTTGTTGATGTTCCTGCTTTTTGTTTTGCTCTGTAACCAAGTAGAACCTGGTTATGCTACGTATCAAGGTTATGTTTATCATAGGAAAGAG
>NW_009943230.1:4095-44377 GCF_000696875.1 Nestor notabilis
AGATTTTCTGTTAGATCTCATTTCTCATCCTCTGCTGGAGTAGGAATGAGAATGATCCTGATGCCATAGAAGAACAGCAAAACAGGGTACATAAAGCATCTATGTCTACGTAGTTATGTCAAGCCAACACAGTCAAAGTATCTGGGAGTAGGCTCTTGGATTTCACAGCTGAAGGTGAGATGTTCTGTGGACTCTGTTCACAATCTGATCTCCAAGCAGGAAAGCCCTCATGACTTTTGAGCCCATCGTTTTCCATTGCTGTAAATCTAAAACAACATGGGGATGTTATGCATGAATACTGCATATGAGTAGTAGAAACTTAATGTTAAATTCTACGGAACAAATAATCTGTGTGAAAGATAATGGAAGTTAAGAGTTTCTTTTGCAGAAATTATTGGAACTTTCTCTTGTTCCTCATCTGAAACAAGGAATGCATTGGTCCCAAGTGAATCACAACTTTAGGTTTAAATGCATTCTAATATGAAAAAGCAACAACAAAAATACAGATCTGAGTTTTAGAACAACGTTTAATTCCATGTGTCTAAGAAGAACGCTTTCCTAAACTGCGATCTTTTAATGAGAATTTAAAGATTTTTAAATTCTGTTGAGAGTTTTTCCATTTGTAGAAATATTACATGAAGCTAATAGATCAACAATCTTTCTAATAAGTTTGCATAGCCATATTCCTGCCTAATTCAAACTTGTTTTACTGTGCTTTTACACTGAAGAAGCTTTTGTACTAATACTTTTGGGAACACTTGAATACTTTTTTCTTTTTTTTTTTTTTTTTCTTTTATTATGCTTGCTTTGATTGGAAAGGTTTGGAATGTCCCCTTTCGTGGTGACTCTGCTTTTGTTTGGATTATGAACTTCTGCAACATGTAACTCAAAAGAGATTAATTTTCCGAGAGTAAAAAGAGATTGATGAATTGTAGTGATAATTTCTTTATAAAGCAAAATGCATTCCAAACATTTTTTCCCATGACAAAAATGTTCTATCTGGATAAATAGGGTATGTATACACAGTATATATATACACTCATATATACAGAATAATCTTGAAAAGATCTTTGAGGATGTAAGTTTATCCCATGACCTGATTTCTCTGCGTTCAAAAGTTCTATTACAACAGGAAACTTCAGTGATATTAAGAGTTACAGTTAACAATGGGGACATTGCAGGCATCAGGCATGTTATTTATGGTAATAAGATATAAGAAATTCTAAAATAGGTCAATCACTGAGCTCTTTCCTATACTGTTACTGTATACAAAATACGTTGTGTTCTGGTATTGCTAAATAATTACTGTGGAAGGAAGACGGAATCAAATCTAACCTAATATTTTTTGTTTAATCTTCTTTTTCATCAGTATTCTTCTTTAGTCTTTGATGTTCTACTTATTTTGAAACGTAACGTCATGATTTTATTAAATTTGGAAAGAACATGTGACAATTGAAAGCATGCCTTCAGATCGTAAAAATGGTTCCCAAGCCTCAACACTTTCCATCTTCCCCATCCAGATAGAGAAGCTTTCTAAAACATTTACTCCTGATTAAGTGCAAAATGAAGATAGATCAACACAGCAGGGGCAAGGTATACTGCCCCTTTGACTTAAACTCTGTAACCTCTTAACACTGAATAGAATGTCAACTGTGTTAGATATGTACCTCTGATTTTAATAGAGATTGCTGCCTGCTTGAGACTTTGAATGAAGTCATCTGTTTTCTGTTCAGCTACAGATTAAGAATTTAATGTATTAAGTTATTTTATAAAAATATGACAATTATCCTTGCATTTTCATGATCTTTGGACACTTATTTAGCTGTAAGTACTGTATATGAATTAATTCTTACTTCTTTTTTGTTTTTCACAGCTACAGTGTGAACACAAAACTAAAACTAGATTTGTGAAGTCTTCCTTGTTAGAAAGCAATGTTAGTATAGAGTAACATTAAGGGGGAAAAAAAAAGTGATTGAAAATGATAATGCAGCAATTGAAATAATTATTTCAGCCACTATTTCTCTTTGAAAAGTAGGAGACTAGTAATTTTGATACTTTTCTCATAATTAACCTCAGAGTTTCTTATTTTTCTAAAAATGTGCAAACTTCCAAAACACATGTCAAATTACTTCCTGTAGTTTTAGAAAGACCATTATTTCTGGTAGTGAATTGAAATTTGTGGGTCTGAACTGCTCTCACTATAGACATCATCACGACTGTTATCTGCTCCTCAGCAAGCTAGAATGATAAAACAGTTTCATCCTTTTTCTTTGTCATAGTGTCTACATACTAGGATGGATTTCTAAAATATACTTCGTTTCTGTGCTTTGACAAAAGATATGTCAATGTGAGTATAGCTTATAAGTATCATAAATATGTGGTTATGGTTGTCTCTTTAAATGTAAAGTTTTTTTACACGTAGGGGACAAATACAACTCCTATGACAAATAAAGGACTGCAGACTGCCCTCATTAAGAATTTTAATCCTTTTTTTTTATAATATTTCATAATAAGTTGAGCCACTTATGGGTTAAAGTGTAATGTTATATATGGCCTTCAAGAAACAAATGAAATTTTTCCTTTCAAAATAGATAGAAATCCCTTCTTGAAAAATTTGGTCATGATACTTCTCATGTAGTAATAACCACTGATTTTTTTTCCATGTTTTTAGTGTTTAAAGATGATTAAAGGCTCTTTAGATAAAAAGGAAAAAAAAGTTCTCTTCACTTACTTCCTTGAAGTACCACATTATTTATCTTGATACTGCTACTATTTTTCCCAGACTTAAAAAAGTTATTCCCTTGTATAAGGTCATCCATTGTTAGGATCCCCATTCAGGGAGATTGTAAACTTTCATACAAGGTGGAAGTCATTGCTATCACTCACTTCCTATCATGGTGCTTGTAAATACTTTGGACACTGAGAAGGAAAACTCAGAGTTGAGGTTTATATATTTGGGGAGGGAAAAAAAACAAACCTCAAAACAAAACACAAACTACAGCTAGTACCAGAAAACCGTATACTGAGGGAAGACAATTCTCACCACCTTGAACAATTAGGTACAAGACAAAATGTGTTGAGGCATTTTTTTTAGATAAGATTTTAATGTTACATTATCACCTTTTCTCTTCCATTTGATGCTTTTGTTGCTGGCTTTCTCATGTGAAAACTCACGTATTTCCAACCATTAAAACAATGTCATGGTTCAAGCCCAGCTGGCAACTTGGAACCACGCAGCTGCTTGCTCACTCCCCCCCCTCTTCCTTCCTCCCCCCGCTCCCGGAGGGATGGGGAGGAGAATCAGAGGAATGTAACTCCCACGGGTTGAGATAACAGCACTCCAGTAACTAAGGTATAATACAAACCACTACTGCTACCAATAATAATGATAAGAGGAATAACAAGGGAAAAGGACACAACCGCTCACCACCCGCCGACCGATACCCAGCCCGACCCGAGCAGCGATCTGGGCCTTCCGGGTAACTCCCCCCAGTTTATATACTGGGCATGACGTGCTGTGGTATGGAATAGCCCTTTGGCCAGTTTGGGTCAGGTGTCTGCTTCCTCCTGGCTTCCCCTCCTCCCTGGCAGAGCATGAGACTGAGAAAAGTCCTTGGTCAGAGTAAACATTACTTAGCAACAACTAAAAACATCGGTGTTATCAGCGTTGTTCCCAGGCTGAAAGTCACAAACACAGCACTGCACCAGCTGCTAAGAAGGAGAAAAAATGACTGCTGTAGCTGAACCCAGGACACAACTACAGCAATAGTTCTCCAAATGCCATATTGTGATACAAAGATATTGCAGTAAATACAGAGCTTCTCTGATGGGGTGTTGCTGGTGGTATGCTGGGCATGGAACTGTGCTGCAAGGAAATGCAGGCTGAAGTGCAGTAGGAAAAAGCAAGGGCCAAAATTGAAGTTCTCTCCCTGCTCCTGCCCTTAAGTTTGCCATGGCCACCTCTTTCCAGCCGTATTTCCTACTCTGTCCCAGCCTCCCTACAGCAAATGAGTTCCCTCTACCTCAGTATGTTGGAATAGCCTCTCTGATTTCTCTGTGTGTACATATACATAAAAAACTCTGAGAAACACGTGTCTTGCAGAGCAGAGGATGAGTAGTGCAGCAGAGCGACATGTGGAAAAGCATATGGAGAACCAATGACATATGCTGGTATAGATTTGATTGAAAATATCACAGATCCTTGTTTGATATAACTGACTGGTAACATGGGTATTTCAAGGAACTGTATCATGTCACACTGCAGTATTTTTGCTATACTGTACCTTGAATATAGCAGATTGTTTATATATTTCATAATTTTGTTTTCAAAGTTCTGGCTAACAATGATATAGTAAAGTAGTAGGAACCTATAAGAAGTTGAGAATAAGCAGGAGATAAAATATTTTGCCACAGGAATGCTGTATATGAGTATTACTTATTTTCCTTTTCCTGTATGTGCAGCCAGCTCTAGTCGCTCACGTCTATGTTATGGCTTCTAATGCCAAGTTTGGCTTGGCTCTGTAACCAAAGATTTTGGTTTACCAGAAGCTAATGGTAACCTTTCCATTAAAGTTGCCCATATAAAGACATTCGAATGAAAAGCTTAGAATGTTTCACATAATTTTCTGATATTTCCTTTGGTTGTAAAATGGAGACCTTTAATATTAATTGTCAATTAAAAATAGACCTAGAATCCTGACTGTATATAGAATCATAGAATGGTTAGGGAAAGGACCTTAGTAATTTAGTTCCAACCATCCTGCCATGGCCAGGGACGCCTCACCCTAGACCATGTCGCCCAAGGCTCTGTCCAACCTGGCCTTGAACACTGTCAGGGCAATCTGTTCCAGTGCCTCACCACCCTCACAGTAAAGAACTTCTTCCTTACATCTAACCTGAACTTCCCCTGTTTAAGTTTGAAGCCATTACCCCTTGTCCTGTTGCTACAGTCACTGATGAAGAGTCTCTCTCCGGTATCCTTGTAGGCCCCCTTTAGAGGTAACACAGAAAATAAAAATGTAAAATACCTGACATGAGCCAGACTTAGTTACCTTTTCTTGCATCTCTTCTATGAAGACGAAATCATAAATGTATGGATGAGACATCCATAGAAATCTACTCATTCAGAAAAAAGTGAGGTTTCCTGAGCCACTGCTCAGGTGACCTAAAAAGCGGTTTTGCAAAAAGCAATTTTTGCTTGCACTTCAGAGCAAGCCCTAAGTATCAGTCTGGCTAACTACTGTCTAGATTTTTATACTTATGCATGATCTGTAACTGCACTATAAAATAAGAAATAAAAACAAACCATACAGACATTCTGTGTAAACTCCACAGACGATATAAAAAATCTAAAACTGAACTCACAGCTTTCCTATTCCTCAAAAATGTTGGTGAAAGAGATATATAAAGATTTCTGTGCTGTTGAATCAGCAAGCTGAGGAAATCTTTCAAGAATATACAAATATTCTAAGACAAAAAATTAAGAAATAATTACATTTATGGTAGCTGATCCAAACCACATTTAATTGCTTTCCTCAACAAAAACCCAGTGTGATGCAATAATTTTCTCATACAGTGCAGATTCTCAGTTCTTATCATTTATGAAAGACAGTTTCTTATCCAATAGCATTGCTTTATCTACTTCAATGCTTACATGGGGTTGTGTCTGTTTACATTACTGAATTATCATGTAAACATAAATCCAGTCAAGGCATAAATATTTGCTGCTGTTTTACAAAACTCAAAACAACTTCAGTCAAGTTGTTCTTGCCTTAACTATAAAGCACTGTGGGACAGTCCTGCAAACAATGAGAGAGATAGGAAGACAAAGAATGAAGGGAAGGAAACAGAACCACCTAGCTCTTTTCCTACAGAAATTTGCCCATCAGTGCCCGTAGTGGCCTGAAAGGCCAAAATCTCTGTGTTCCTGTTTTCTTCTGTTAACTTTGTGGCTGACCTAATGTTTTGTTTTCCAAAACAAAACCACAACCAAACCCCACTTTGGGTCTTTCATGAATTCAACTTTTCTTGTGTAACCTTTCACGTACAGTGCATTCTGACTTCGTCTTTCTTTAGTACTCACCTAAAGGCATGTCTCACCTAAAAGCATGTCTCATCTAAAAGCATGTCTATCTATCTCCACCCCCTACCTGTGTATGAGGCCCTTCTTATACAAGCTGTAACAGTGAGCAGATCATAAAACATCCCATCAAGAATGTGGATGCTGTCACTGCATAGAACAAGTCATATTAGGCAGTGCCAGCTGAAGTATGTTTTCCTAAGTACGTATGAATAATTTTATGATTCACATAATAAAAAATTTAAAAAGATGTTAAATAGAAATGCCATTTACCCTCATTCCTCTACCATACATCACTGCTTTTAAATCTAGCCCTCAGTGCTAGACAGTAAAAGACCAATAAAGGATAAGCAAAGAGGATTATTTTACCTGTCACCCACCTTTTCTGGTATGCGAAGCGAAAAGGCAGAGAAGCAATTCAGGCATCGCTCTTGATAGAGCTTATGACTCAGAGAGAGAAAATGAGCAAGAGGATGAGGAAGAAGTAAAATTGAATCCACACCAGAAAAGCAAAGTAAGCCATGGATATGAAATAGTTGCCCATGTGAGTGAAGAAACTGAAAAAAAAAATATACATATCTTTGCCTGAATCTCCCAACATTCCAACCTTACTGCTAATCGTAGAATCATAGAATAGTTAGGGTTGGAAAGGACCTTAAGATCATCTAGTTCCAACCCCCCTGCCATGAGCAGGGACACCACACACTAAACTATGTTGCCTAAGGCTCTGTCCAGCCTGGCCTTTAACACCTCCAGGGTTGGAGCATTTACAACTTCCTTGGGCAACCTATTCCACTGCCTCACCACCCTCACTGTGAAGAACTTCTTCCTTAGATCTAACCTAAACTTCCCCTGTTTAAGTTTAAAGCCATTACCCCTTGTCCTACCACCACAGTCCCTAATGAAGAGTCCCTCCCCAGCATCCTTGTAGGCCCCCTTCAGATACTGGAAGGCTGCTAGGAGGTCTCCACGCAGCCTTCTCTTTTCCAGGCTGAACAGCCCCAACTTTCTCAGCCTGTCTTCATACGGGAGGTGCTCCAGCCCTCTTATCATCCTCGTGGCCCTCCTCTGGACTTGCTCCAACAGCTCCATGTCCTTTTTATGTTGAGGACACCAGAACTGGACACAATACTCCAAGTGAGGTCTCACAAGAGCGGAGTAGAGGGGCAGGAACATCTCCTTTGACCTGCTGGTC
Source organism: Nestor notabilis (assembly GCF_000696875.1). Taxonomy (NCBI): domain Eukaryota; kingdom Metazoa; phylum Chordata; class Aves; order Psittaciformes; family Psittacidae; genus Nestor; species Nestor notabilis. The sequence goes on from NW_009943230.1 coordinate 11,370, forward strand.
ATGCTTCTTTGGATGCAGCCCAGGATACGGTTGGCTTTCTGGGCTGCAAGCACACACTGCCTTCTCATGTCGAGTTTCTCATCAATCACTACCCCCAAGTCCTTCTCCGCAGGTTTGCTTTGAATCTCTTCTCTACTCTGACTGTAGCTGTGCCTGGGGTTGTGTCGACCTAGGTCTCCCATACATAATAATGATCCTAGTGGTTTTCTATGTAGGATCAAATACGCTATATTTCCTGATTGCATTTATTAGTTACTGAAGACACTTCTCCCTTTGGGTTTAAAGCAGCTGTATTGAGCTTGCACTGCCATTTTGTTTTCTGCAGGTGGGAGTGACTTCTGTAGACATTTGAGTACCATTCCCATATACTGGTGTCTCAGTTGCAAAAGTATCCAAATATTCACCAAGTCAAAATAACATCAAACTACAGATCATTGTAGTAATTTCTCCCTAATTTGGATTAAAGAATTCATCAAAAAGTATTGCGACCTTCTTTAAATTTAACTGAAGCAGCTCTCACTCTCTCCCTCTATCAAAAAGAAATTAATTACATATACTTCATATGCTTCATACTGAATGATATCACTTACAGATTTTGTCCATTGTCCACTGAAATCAAAACAGTTTCAGTGTGGCTTTAATTGGGAAAATTTTGCCTAACTTCTCTCCAACTCATCAGAATTTCCTCAGAGCAATCAGTTTGTTGCTTTATATATTTATTAGTTATTTTATATATTTGACTTATTTTTACACTAGAAGGTACTGGAAGCTCTCTTCCCATCCATTTAATCTATTAAAATATGGACACTCTGCATAATGCCCAGGCTCCCATCTTGTCAAAACTGGTTTTGGCTGGGAAAGCCTATGGAAGCCTGTCATAGTCCAATAGCCTTCAAGCAGGTTCTTTTAGATATTCTACAGGAGGAGGGCTTAACATTTAATATCAAATTTATTTATCTGCAAATATTTGATGTTACACAGGATTTTTTATTTATCAGAGTGATACAGCAATATGCTGAAGTCACATTTTAAGTATGCTTAGTAGAATACAGAAGTCGCAATATATAGCTGAATCACAGTACATCTGTGATTCTCATTAGCAGTCTTTACATGCTCACCATCATGATGCTGCATGTCCCAAATGGCTAGGAAGGAAAAGATGGGTTGAAGGCAGCTAAAACCCATTGCTGTCTACAAAGATTTTTTTTGTGGTTCAGTTCTTACACTCCATGTTGCATTAAGCCACACATACACTTCTCCCATGTTGGTATAGCTGGCTCAGGAAGAGATTCATGGTCTTTTAATAAAGTTAGAGAAAAAACTTTTACACAATCAGTTGATCTGCCCAACTGATACAATCATTCATATAAAACATATTGAGATAAGTTCATCTTTTTTAGTGACAAGTGGTCAGTTGCTCACTACATTTCTACCTGACCTTCTGCAGCACATGGCCCTTGCCCATCTCCTCTGAGTCTTTTTCCGTTGTAGGGGTTTATTGATCAGTCACAATCCTATTTTTGAAAGGCCTGCTTCATTTTTTACCTTCAGAAATATCTTTTTCTCTTTTTATATTGAAACGCTCATTTTCAGTTTGAATGTAACTTGCATAATAAAAACTTAAAGATAAAAATCAGCCAAATTTTGTTTTGTTCAGATCAAATTAAACATTTTAGCTGACATAAGAAAATTTCCCCCTGTCATGGCTACAAGACAATAAAAATTCTATGGTGTGCAAGCTTTGTTCAGTTCTAGAAAACTTACTGGCATTTTTATAACACTATATTACAATTGCCTGAAACCTTTTTTTTATTATTAAATTATCCTAAACCATTTCAAGTTCTCTAAATAAACAGAAGAAAATCAGTGTTTGCCTCCCTAATATTTAACTCTGATACTGGAATCTGCTAAAATCTGAACAGTGCTGGAAATGGGAATGGGCAAAGTGCAGCCTTATTTCAGTTAATTAAAACAATCTGAAACCAACATTCCAAGAGTAATTTTAAAATATTCCTTCTAAAGCTATCCTGCATTTCTTCAGTATCCAGGTATATAGTTTTGAACACAATCCTATATAGATTGTCATGCTTCCATGCTTCAAATGGAAGCTTTCCATTTGAAATTCTTTCCTTTCCTTTGATCATTCCTCTCCCCTCCTTTTCTCTTTCCTTTAGTTATGAAATTGTATTTACCTCAGCCAACAAGAATTCTTACATTTGCTAATTATATTTCTCTTGTATGTCCTGTTGGGGTAGGGAGGAAGTGATCTAAGTGCATGAGTGGGTAGGTGCCTTATTGCTGCTTAGGGTCAACCCACCAAAATACAAAACACATGTAAATATTGTAGCCAATGCAAAAGGTCTAAGTGCAAACCTTAGCATAAGTACTAGAAGCAACATAACTGTATTGTACACGTACAGTACTAATTGTGGCCATAAAGCCTGCACACATGCAATATTACCTATGCTTTTCAGCTAGCTAGAAACTTCTGTAATTCCTATCCAAAGGGGAAGAAGTGAAGCAAGATTTCTTTACATGACCCTAGTCACGTAAGTAATCAGTTTAACATCTGATTATTATCGAAGGAAAGGCCCGTAAGTATGTAAAGAATGTACTGTAAAAATCTCACTATTGGCATATTGGCATTAAGGAGCAAACACGGATTTTACAAAATGGTCCTGAAAACAGGAAAAGTAATTTTTTATTGCTTTTGGGGATTGCAGATAATCCATCTAACTAGCTTCTTCATATCTGAAGCAATCTGATGACAGTATAAAATTGGAAACAGAAATTTTCAGTTTCTGAAACACAGGAAATTCCAAATTTTTAAAATATTTTCTAAATCATCTTTTTAAGACTAACTATCGGTCCTCATTCTCCTTTTGGCTCAGAAATTCACAGTGAATGTTTCTTTCTCACAGACATCATGACGAGACTATCCACTGTACACACACAAAATAATTGATACAGAGAACTTATGAAAGTTCTATAGAACATAGATCATATTGCATATTTAGGATTTAAAATAACCCATTAAAACGGTCTTTACAAAGGAAGTTCTATCTCACTGGAAGACTGCTTGCCTTCTGCTTTTGGTCTTACCCCAGACCTGCCTCTGCTTTGGATTGTGGCCTGGAGTGGAGACCTCCTGGGGGACCTTCTTACCTGAGGAATTCTGTGCTTAGAATGCTGTATAAATAGATAGAAGGATGGATAATTTGAGAAAATGATTCAAAAGAAGGATAAAAATTGTGTGGCTTCCTCAACAGTTCAGTATAAATTGCCTTATTCTTGCCTGCTCTTTGCTTTTCCATATTTGCTTGGCTTTCTTTGTAGTTCTGAAAGGAAGCAAATTCTTATCTAGAGACCAAATTCTTCAGGCTGACATCAGTGCTGACATTATATATTCAGTGATAACAATACTGGAAGAGCATAGCCATACAGTGTTCCCAACTTTTTCTCACTTTAATTCTTAAAATAATGATACAACTTTAGCCAAGGTTAATCCCCACATGTGAAGGTCCATCCTAAATCCTGTCCTGAAAAAGACTTTGTCATCTATATCAAAAAGAAAAAGAAATTATCAGGTTGCTCAACTACTTCTTCTGTCTTACAACACTAGGCTGTCCTACAATGAAAGAAGTGCATATATTATCAGTAAGATTGCAAGAGGGATATACTATAGTTACACTGTAAACAAGAAATTACGAGAAATGTGGGGAATAAGCAGAAGATACTGGAAGACTAAACTAATTATTGGGTAATGGGAGAGTAGAGAATGCCAAATTACTAAACTCAGTGCTAAGCAGACCTAGAGGAGAGAAATTTGCACCAGAGGACAATCATCTCTCTTGTTCTTCCAGACTATGGATGGTGACCAACAATGGCCATCACACATGCTTATAGTGGACTTATTTACATAATTTAAGAAATACAACTGACTCAATACTGTCTACACTGAAGCTCAGGAAGATGGAATACTGTGGGAACTCTAGATGGGAAACTGCCATAGAGAATCCCAAAGTCTTTTAAAAAAAACCCTGAAAAAAATTACACAAGTGCCTGTGTGCAAAATAAAAAGCCTGAACTAAAGTCTATTGAAAGCAATATTGATCTTCCAATTAACATCAGTAGGCTTTTCATGGATCTTATTTGTGATCATTAAGAATGAAAAACAAGAGTCTCATGATTCATCCCTAATTACCCCAAATATTCATTTAGTGAAATCCTAACTCAAATGAAGTTGATGAAACTCTGCCACTGACTTACCAGAAGCCAGGAGCCCTGCCAGGATGACACAATGTAGCATTAACTGAGAAAGATTCTGCTCTTACCTTAGGTCAGGCAGCATATAAAAACATTTTATTACCACACAAGATGAAAACAGACTCAGGTATAATCATAGAATGATAGAATGGTAGAATAATAGAATACTCTTTTGAAAATCTAGTTTTTCCAGTTTTCTTAATTTTAGAATAAAAATCTTATATCTAAGTTTTGATAAATGGAGCTTGACTATCATACTATGCTACTGTTTGCTGTATAAGAAATGTAAGGCATTATTAGTATAGCTACATATTCATTAAAAGTCTTTTTTTTTCCAATTAAAAACATTGACTGGAAAAGCCATTGATATGAGAAACCTGTTTTCCTCTTTTTTGATCATTCAGAAAAACATTAGTTGTCTGTGTTTGGACACTACTAAAAACCTTTGAATGAATTTTGAAAACACTAATATTCTTATAGTCATGCAAATGAGCTGTATGGTTAAATTAGAAAATAAAGCTTCCCATTTGTACAGGAGCTATGTGTGTGGACACAGCATCTCTGCAGGATTAGCAAAAATAAAATGTGAGACAACTCTGTTTCAAAAATTTCAGGCAAAAAAATATCTTTAATTTTGCAAGTATCCCCACAGGAAAAACTGCTTGCATTGCTCAAAACATTTCTTATGAAAATGAAGTAAGCCACAGTGTGCAAAAAATTTTATATTCCCTCACATCTGGTAAAGAGAAAATTGCAAAATTGTTGTAAACTTAACTAACCAACTTCTCAGGACCTTGTCCAGCCTCTTTATTGTTCAGAAAATCGTACTAAGCAGTCAGAAAAACATTTTACTTACTTAACAGGGATATAAAGCAGGCATAACATGCATTTTCTTGATTACTCACTACATAACTTTCACAACATCAGACAAAAGCATCCGGTTAAAAAGTCAACATATCAGTGGATGAAAACATGGCATCACACCTAACAGCCATTCAGCTCTGACAAGACATGACAACCCAAAGACAGCTGAAAAACACTGTAGTTTTGGCCAATAGGAATGTAAGATTAACACGCATTTGTTTAATTCCGATATTTTTTATACTGCTAAGCTTGCAGTACTTCAGAGGTATTCGGAGTGGATAGCACCTGAGAAGCACAAATACTCTACTACATCAAGAGAGTAGTAAGATTAATATGCATTAGATGAAATCAGTTTTCATCTGTCAACTGGTCTGCAACCAATGTAATTCCATACACTTACTTACATCCATGACAAATACAAGGCAATTACAGTTAACACAAATTTCTTTTATTGTAGGCTAACTAACCTCAAATTTCATAACATTTTTTTGTGAAGCAAAATAATTTTTCAAGGATATTTGCTTGAATCATATGTGTGCAAAAATTAATTTTACCCTATCTTAATTTATATATATGTTTGAGTTCTATTGGTAAATCTGATTTGCAATATTATCCAAGAGACTTATTACGTGGTGAGATAAACCCTTGAGAAACAGAGCAAATTCAGTAGAATACTGAATGTTTTTTCATCTCCTGATGTTTGGAGGTAAACTCTGGCTATGTTGAAATCAGGGGAAATTTTGCCTTTTGTTTAAATGGTGAAAAGAAATCAGCTCCTGCATAAGAATCACTGACATGTTTGTTTCAGCTATGTGGCTACAACTCCTTGATGCATGTATACATTTGTAAATAGGTTACAGAACATGAATTCTTCTATACTTCTATTCCTTTATTATAGTTATGTAATGATATTACATTACAGTGTGTTTTGTGTTTGTGTGAAAGTGCAAACCATGTCTGTTTCCAGACTCAAAAATAAACACCAAGTTCTTTGCAACTGACCATCCCTCGAAAGTGGAGTATAATGGAGCTGGCTCATATCTAAACTACCAAATACTTAAATTGTTTTGTTGCTTTTTTTTTTTTTTTTTACCTGCTGATGCTGTTATTTCAACTAACTTTCAAAAAAAGGGTATATGGTTTTGGTCATATCTACTATGGAAAATCAAGAATAATAGTTTAAAATTAATATTTCACATTAAGTACAATTTGTTTCATTTAGCAGTGAGTGCCTTGACCTTTGAAGTGCTAGTCAGGTTGTCATTATCTTAATTGTATATTTCTTATCACATGGTCTAAAATGAGCTGATTAGAACATAACTAGGGGAGTATAGTTACATTTCAAAATAACCACGGTTTTTTTTCTGCCAAGATGGAAAGATAGCTTTGAAAACCAACTAAAATTTATTATAAAAATGAATCTGTGTGACAATTCGGTCAAAACTACTAGCTGTTGGGCTTGGGACCAAGCTCATTTCTGTATTGTGCACTAGAGGTAACTAAGCAAGAAACTACCGTTTATTTCCTTACAGCTTTCAGAAAATCATAATTTTCACTTTCAGAACAAGTGAAGGCCAATAAAAAAGTAAGACTTATTCTCTTCCTCTTTGCATAACATGTGTCCAGTGTAGTAAAGCCAGTGTTAATTATTTAGCAGGAAAGTACTAACTTTACACCTATACAAGGACATGTGTACAGTACTGTAACACTTGCTTTAACACTGGAGCATATCACCAAGTAGCACACAGGAATCTGCTGTGAAGGTTATCATCTTCACAGTGCTTTTATGCAAGATTCCTTCAATTTCAGATGGGAAATTCTTTGTTGAACTTCTGGGTTTTATTGTTTTTTTCATCATATAAACGGTATCAGTAATACTTCACATTTAGCAAGGACTAAAGTACGCTGATTAGTATTCACATGTCATTAAACCTGCATGAGAAGAAGTCATCCTGAATACTTCACATCTATTGCTGTTGTTACCTTATCCTCTGTTTGTGGCCTTGCTACACAGCCAGAAAGACCATAAATTCCACACTTAAGGGATTTCTTGCCCAATTTTCACTGAGTTTGCCCATAGCCAAATCAATACTGTTTGCATATATGATTTTACTTAAATGAAACAATTAAACAGTGCATTCTCTCCATCTATTCATGTTTCCTCCCACATCAATAAAAAGAAATGTAAATCCAGTCAGATTGAGATGGATGGGATCCTACAAACAAACAGACGTGAGACAACGGCAAAAAAAGTCAGGAGTAATATTGTGATAAGCTAGAAACAAGCCGTCACATACATAGAATTTTGTCAGAAAAAAAGTTTAAGACAGTAAGTGTTTAAAAGAAACCAATTTAATTTGGTTTCTTTGGCATCGTGGATTTAAATATAATCAACTGGATATTAATAGCATTATCATTTGGGAACAAACACACATCACTAAGAATTGAGCAGAATCAAGGTGGGAAGAAAAGACTGAAGAACTACTTACAAGTTAAAGGAATCCTCTGTGTCTTGTACGCAGAATGTGTCCAGGCAGGTTGCAAACTTCAAACTATTATCCAGCGTGTAACTCAGATTAATTAATCATTTTGCTATATCAGTCAGTAGATCAGTGTGCAGTGGTTTGAGCATATGTAATTTTGTCTGGATTTTCTTATTTTGAAAAAGTCTCTCTACTCAGCTACCTGTTTTCAAGATCTGTGAGGACAGTTATGTGTTTGTCAGCTTTAAATCAATGTGTTCTAAAGACCAAGACAGAAACACTACAGCTGTTATGTAGGTCATATTTAGTATATTTTCACAGAAAAATAAACTAAAAGGTACATACAGCTAAGCTCCCCAAGTCTGCTGTTTCTGTAAAAATGGAAATGCTGAGTGATAGCACAGTGAAAAATTTTCATAAGAGGAACTCTAAAACAATTAAAATACTGAGTACTGTTTTGCTCATGACAATATTTGTTGGATAAGCCACTAACAAAAAATGAGAATACATTGCAGACACTCACCACCAATTTTAAATACCTAAATGTGCATCAGATTGTATTCAACAGCATCACTTGGAGATCTATGTATTTATATGCTTTCATAAAAGGATTGTTCTGGAGATACATTCAGAACAATGGCAGGGTAGTATAAAGTCCTTTGGCAGACAGCTTTAACCACAAAGCCAACTGAGAGTCAAGTAAGACACTTTAGGAATCTCATCTTTATTCAGCTCTTGAGGCCACTAGAATGTTATTCCAAACCTGTTAGCAATTCATGACAAGTAAAGACAGTGCAATGGTATTTTCTGCTTGAAATTTAAAAACCACTACCAGCAGGAAAGATCAATCATTTTGGAAATCAGCATCTGTTTGCCAATTACTACTGAAACACCAGAAAATATATAACTGAAAAATAATTTAGCTATATCTTTCATGCTGCTTGCACATTGCAATGGAGTTAGCAGCTGCACAAATGGGAATATCAACACAGTATAAAATTTGGACAGCTTTGTGTCACCTATCCCACAGACAATACTCAAGGCATAAGAGCTTTGTTTGAGTATTGTCCTGTGGCTGATCACAAGCTTGGTGTAGCCAAATAGCAGCTTTGCCTTTGATGTTCAAAACACACCTCTGCTTGGGGCACCAAGCATTCAGAACGGCTCCTGCTTAGCCAATGAAAACGTATTTAGGGTACAACTCAAAACTGGGTACTGCTGTATTTATATAGGGCAGCGAGTATAATGACTGTGCCCGTGTGGGCTATTCCCACCCCACTGAATAAAATGACACCTCTTGGTGTACTCAAGTCATTGAGAGAATAGCCATACATAATGTTATTTGAGGACTTTTAGAGAAAGAAATGGCTGGATATGTTAGCGTAGTTGTTTAAACTCATGCACTGAAGGGTGGGGTGGGAACAGTCTACTGCTCTCTTCCCAGCTACATTTGTTCTTCTTTTTTTTTAATTAAAAAGTGTTTAAAAAGCATTTTCTGGACAAATACTGGTTGAACATTTGAGGCAAATAATTTTATATATGTTTCACTTCCTCTAAAATGAAAAAAAAAGTAAAACTTCCTCTCACTTCATCTAGCCACATATTTAAATGGGAAGAAATGATTCTACGATTTTGTTTCGTTTAGAAACTTCAAATTAAACAGTCCTCTCATATCAGTAGTGATCTACAGATATTACGAAGATTTAATATCAGTGATGAAAACCATTGCTTTTAATCCCAGTTGAGTTTAAATCATTGTGAAACAACATTGTAGATAGCATTGGTTAACATGACTATAAAGTCTTCACAGATATTTTTGCCAATTTTGTCTTGCTTTTCTGAAAATGCTGTCTGATGCCAACATCAGGGACATGTTAGATTTTGGAGAATATCACAGATCTTCATATAACATAAAAATGTTGGAGGCAGGTATTTATAAAGTAAAATACGCATGACTGTGCATTGACTTGAGTATTTCTTTAGTAACTCACTTTTGTCAAATAATTCATTCTTACACTGAAATTGTAGTAGCTCATTTACTGATTCTAAAATTTATCAATAAATTATTAAAATATATTCATAACTTCTCTAAAACCTGAAGCAGCATTATGAATTTATGCTCATCTGTTCTTTACACCTCAATTTGTTTCTAATATTGGCTTCTGTAATTGTCTTATTTAATCCATTACACTTTTTAAATCTACAGTACTTTTGGGTACTGGACTGTAAATGTTCTAATGTGCATCTTCAAATTGCATATTGAGAGGAGGGCCTTGTATTTAACAAAACACGCTCTTTTGTATTACCTTGTTTGTAAAATCTCTTTACAGAGTGTTCACTCAAATAAAGCAAACACTGTATTATATAAACTATAATATAAACTAGCTATAGAGAGAGCTTTTGTTGTTACACCCTGCTGGGACTTAACTGTGAAAAAATTTCCTGGAAGACAGTAACCATTGTTTGGGATACGCTTTCAGAAAATGAATACTCAGGGAGGACACACAGCTCATTACCTGATGCCATACTCAGCTGAAGATCAAATGAACTTCTGAAATAAATTAATATCCTACCAATTACAGCATATTAACCTGCTCTTTGTCATGCGTCTAGCAGAAGAATATTTCAGATAATACAATCAATGCCAAAAAAAAATACTTTGTGAGGTGAAGCAACAGTTTATTCAGACCATGAGAAGGTCAGACAGACTTTTCTGGCCTAGAAAGGTTCTTGTATTGTGAATTTCAATGTAATCTATAAATTCCATCACATCATTGATGGCAAGTATTTTGGTTCTACACATAGCAGAGGCACAGAAGAAGACAGCCAGCTCTTCGTATCTGCAAATTCCTCAACCATGGCTTTGTTTCAATTCTTTGTTATCATGAAAGAATTCTGACTTGCCTATTGCTATGGTGGCAAAGGTCATTTTTGTAGTTCTAGCTGTTTTCCCTTTGCAGAGACCTGCTCAGCTGGGATATCCTGCAGAGTGCTGTTTGTTAATTGATAAATATACTTCCTTTTAAATTTGTCAGTCACTGATACATAAGTTTTATGGAGTCCTCAGAGTTAAAAAAATTAAACAAAGCAAAAAAGTATATACTTGGGTTACATTTAGGTAAAATCAATGTGTTTGAAGACTTGAAGAGCCTGTAGGCTAAGCATATTTGTTGAAAGAACCATGCTACTTAGAAGCTTGTCGTATATTCTCACAGTAAAGTTTAGCCTGTAAATATAACCTCTAAATGGCCTTCAGGCACTTTTTAAACATTTCCTACTTCGTCTCATTTTATTAATTGAATAACTGATGTAAATCACTACTCTAACTCTATCTTTCTGTCACTGTTTACCAAATATTTATTCATGTAAAGAGTCATCTTTATGATCCTAATGACTTCAGGACAGACCTGCCTTCACCATTTCTCACAATGTTGAATGGACAGGTATAGAGAATTCTTACACAAATATCACTCCAAGGACATATTGCAGATCAGAAATCTCCTATAAAAATGAGGCTCCTCCCACTCAGATGATCTTAGTTCTTCAGACATAATGGCAAAATTGAGTTAAAAATCACATATTAAATTGACAGAACAACTTACCACCCACAGAGCACTGAAAAGATGGCAATACTTCAAGGCCAAAATGTATTCTAGAAAAAATGATGTGTCTGTTATACGTAACCCTTTGTGTTAGCCCTCACATAGGGCAGATGTATGGTACATCTGTATGCTACATACAAAATGGTATCTGTATTACAAGAGAAAGGCTTTTGCATAGTCGAATTCAATCCTGTTTTATAAGGCAAGGGCCTCCAACATCCTACAAGCTACAGACAACAAACGTTACACAGATAAACACATAGACAATCTTCCCAGAAACAAGAAACTGTTCAAATACAACATTTCAAAAATAGCTTTGCTCTCTTCCACAGATGTTAGTCAGACTTCAACTTCCATGCAAATGTCCTGTATAACTGTGGAGGAGCACTGACACTACAAGAGTCAGTTTTAATCTGGATAGTCCTACAGGTACAGTTCTGTGCAAATGCTGACTTAGCATGTTGGCTATGACACATACACATTCCCCTCCTTGACACTCTACTTTTACCTGAATAAGTGGTAATTATATTGGGTAGGCTGTGAGCCTAGACTGAGCTGATATGGCTATTCAATATTTTTCTTTGAAACTTATTCTTAAACAACAAAAATGTAATTATTTCATGAAAATTTTATTCTTGTGCTAATCCCTTTAATCGATTTTTCATAGTTTTGGTTGCCCTTCTCCTTTTACCTCCTCCACCAGTTTCCCATCTTGCAACACTTGCAGAAACATGATGAGACCATACTACTTTTTGGGTAGGTGCAAATGTTTTCATTATATGGTAGAGCATGATTTTGTTATTCTTCCTCATTTCTATAGGTAATGCTCAAAACCACACTCTGATACTACACCTCATGGACTGGTTTAAGCTGAATGAGACTGAATGTATGGCTAAGTCATGACAACCATGATGACAAACAACATGAAGATACCAGTGACCAGTTTCTTTGACTGGGCACCCTGAGCTGTGCACAAGGCAGCTCACATTACTTATTGCACAGCACTACTGAAAATACCACATCAAATGTTGCTGATATTCTATGACCTGCACAAGGATTATTGGGGTTTGAAGCAACAGTTTTTGAGACACCACCAAGCAATGAAGAATAATTTGGCAGATGTTAGGCCCCAGGAAGAAGGTGCTAATCATGAAAGTTAAAATTATTTGGGTACAGAAAAATACAACTTGACATGTAGGATCTACGTGGGACTAATTGCATTGTAGTGCAAGTGACTTAGCTATCAGCATGTGAGTTCAATAACATTCTTTAATTTTAGCCATATACATGTTTTGAGGCATGCTTACATCTAGAAATGTTAAAAATAAAATCACTAAAAAGTTAAGTGTACTGCAAAGGTTCTTGAATACCACACTTTGTTTTCAATGCAATTTTTTTCTAATTGGTTTTAAAAATTTGAATTATAAAAGAATTACCACATTTGTAGTTCCAAACTTCACCTTTTAAGCTTCAAAAACATTAAAACCTCTACATTTTCAGCTTCAGAGATATATTTTGATGTGGTCATATAGCATAGTTTGACAACTTTTTTTTCTTATTAAAAAGCCGAAGGATTAAAAAAATGTGTGCATAATATGATGAGGAAGGAAGAACTCCAGGGGGTTTTTGCAAATAATATTCTTAAACTATGTGAATTTATTCATGCCTTTTTTTTTTTTTGAGAAATGAAAAAAAAATCGTCTAGTAAACTACCCTTTATTATTGCTGAAGTTAAAACTGAAAAAAACTACTTAAAAAATTGCAAAATCCTCAAGATCATGCCTCTGCCATTTAAATGCAAACACAAGCTTTCATTCCAGCTTCATCATATACTTCACTAGCAGGAAATCTAATTTTGTTGGAAGTTTTTTCTGTATAAGATTTTCTTTTTCTTTTGTACTTCCCCACAGGATGTTCTCTTCCCAGTCAATGTACTTAGTCTGCACCACAGAGTACATGAGCATTATTACCCTCTTTCTCTTGATCACTCTCTACGCTTTCCCAGTGTCAAAGTGTTTACAAAGAGCACTGGACTGGGAATCTTTTAGAACTTCTGTTTAATGATAGCAGACATGTCAATTCAGGATGCCAACAATAACATACAGTAGATGTTGTGTGTGGCTTTTTCATAGCTACTGGGATAGTGTTTCTTTGACAGACTGGATAATGAAGTAGGATGAAGTGAAAAGCAACTTCTGCTAGACGTGTATGTGTTAGAAGCCATGTGGAGGAAAGATTCAAACAGATATTCAGTGAAAAACAAAAATGTGTACAGCTAAAATGTTTCCAGTGTTGTTTTAGAATAGTCTTGATGATACATAACGGTTTATTCATTTAACAAAGCACAGATATTTTAGCCTTGAAAAACTGTTAAATAAGTCATTAACTTTAGGGACCACTTATTATGTGTAGATTCAAGGGTTATGTGGCTTTAACACATATCAAAATTGTGTGTTTCCCTGTTTGAAGACCATATATCTAAAAGTGTTCGTACTTGAGACGCCTGAAGCTTTGGCCCTTGTAAATCTAGAGGTAAGCATGTTATCAGCTTTCAAACAACTTCAGTAGCATCTTACTGAGGAAGGTTGCACACCGCTAGCTTAAGAAGTGAAAGTGAAGAATAGGTACACAGATACTAACATAATTTCCCATTCTTTCTATTCATGTTCCATTCAATTCCTGAGTTACCCTGAAAAGGTTATATGAACCTATAGTCCATTAAAGACATAATCATCTGATCTAAGAAAACTTTAGCTGGTAAAATAAAACATTCACAATGAGTTTTTGTTATTTTTTGGGAGATAACATGTCTTTGAGGGGATAAATACACTACTTGATGTATGCACAGCTTATGCATTCTCAGCAGGCCTTTCATTATACTGGTGACTTATTTAGCACTTTATGCTCCTTTCCATGGTTCAAAGACATTGGCCTTTAACTTGCCTTCTGCTCATGCACATTGCTAAGCAAATAAACAAAGGCTCCAAAAAACAATTTCCTTAATCGAGATAAATCCATCCAGCTGTGTGCTTAACAGCTCCTGAGGAAGCAAAAATTACAAAGTACGTGATATGCCTTTGACAAAAAATGTCAAATCTAGTGAAGGTATGCTTATGACTGATGGCCTAGACTAAATGAAATTAGTTTTACTTCTGTATTGACAACATTAATAAATGTGCATTACAAATAGCTACAGCTACAGACATTGTATGAATTCACTATGTTCTAGATAAAGATTAACTCATGATCAAGGACGAACAGTTATAATCCGTTTTGAAGGGTATCTTTTAGTGCATAGAACATGATATTATTAAAACAATCTCCCATACCAAGCTACAAATAGAATCACTTTTCAAAGGCAAAAGGATAGGGGTGCCCTCAAAGAAGGAAAAAGCCTTTTTCATAGTCTATGAAGCCTTGCTGCACTTCACCCTACTTTGATTATTGAATACTTGGACACACTTGAATGCTTTCTCAGATTTAATTATAACAAAGTTTACAAAAAAAAAAAAAGTTAAATAAGAAAGGCCTCCTTAAAATAAAAGGAAGGGTGAAAGGAAGGTGTGAGCAAGAAGTAAAAGGCAAGGGAAGTCATTGCCTTTAAACATAGAGTTTACCCAGATCTGCTTTTCACTTAAGTGACCGTGGACAAATCATTCTCCTCATGAAGAGGAAAATGCAACAGGGAGGCTTCTGCAACAGGGAGGAACAGTGGTTCTGCTGAAATATATGCATCACCAATGTATTTCTTTTGTTGCTCTTCAGTGCTGGAGAGGAGTAAGGAGCCCAGAAACAGCTCTTCTGAAGGTTTTCATGTCTCACCATCAAAACTCTTGAAAAGTTACATGCCTTGAGAGAGTGCCTTGTCCAATCCTGTCACACTTTCTCTAGACTCCACTCCAGCAGGAGAAGAAAATGAACTGGTACTGCAACAGCACCAAGACAAAATGCTCCATAGACCATGGTGACAGATAAGAGTTCAAAATCACCAGATAATCAAGGGGAAGAGGAAAGGCCTGAGACTAGTGCAGGAATTTGCAGGGTTCTTTCTTGCATCTCCTCTGCAACAGTTGCCTCAGAGAGCTCACACAGAATGAGTGCTGTTCCCAGGTAAGTACAGGATCCTTTACACCAATCTGAAAGAATTAAGCACCATCAAGAAAATGTAACACGCTGAGGGACAGAGTTTCCTAGAATTAGATTGTCTTCCTTTGAGTTCATCCCGAATATGTACTGTAGCTCTTATTGAACAATAGTTCTCCCCCTGGAAAGAAGAGATGTTTGTGATTTTGCTAAGTCCTTGGAAGTATGGGCTTATACAACTATTAATATATTAAAAACATACATGAATAAAATAAGAAAAGCACATGCCTAACTTTCCATATACCTTGAAACTGATGAATTACATTGAAAAAAAATACATGCTTTTATAAGACAAGCCATAAAATGTTTTTCATTAAACTGGCTTTTGTTTTGCTGACACCTCTGAAATACTTTTGGCATTCACACGAGTTCACTTCTTGAAACTGCTAAAACACTAGGCTCACTACAGTGCCCTATAATATTTTTCATCAATTCCTTTTACAGCTCCTAGCTGCCTGCCAAATGTCCAGTTAAAAAAATCTTATCATTTAGCCCTCTGTTTATCTGTTTATTTTGTCCCCTTCCCCCTGCCCTTGAAGCTGGGAAAAGCAACAGCATATGTCACATTTAAAGCTAAAAAATCTGTTTTTTGCCATTTCCCAGTGACTGAGAAAACAATGTTTCAAAATATACTGTATCCTTTATAATTAAAATAAATACAAGTAAAGTTTAATGTCGATATGCATATTTTTCGTTCTGCCTTGGCATATGTCTTCAATCAAATTTTGTTGAGACTGACACACTATTCTCTAGGTTCATGGGTAGAAACAGGCTCACTCTTTCTCAAACCATTAAACTGACTCATTTCCATGTTGATTCTGGACGTATCAGTGTTATCAGAGAAACAGTTCAGCACTTCAGTATGGTTTTGCTGAGATGTGCTTTACAACTATCACACCAAACCTCTCTGTTCCAAGCATGCAGTATCTCTTTTTTCCCCTTGCAAATACACTATCAGCCCCAATATAATGACATTTCTCTCAGTAAAGATATTGAAGGAGTTCAGCATCGTTAATACAAGCTTGAACTAGGAGAAAAATCTCCTACATAACTGGCAAAACTACTACCCTCCCACTAACGATTTATTGTCAAAAATCCCCAGTGGAGTAGCAGTGGTTAAAAAATAGCATTTTTTAATGAAGAAAACAAGCCATACTTTAATCACTGTGCTGACTTGTTTATCCTATTTAAGACAAGTACCACAGATCTAGTGACTGCTCATCAATGAAGCCTATTTTCCCCTCATATCTCAGTCCAGAGAAACACCTCCCTTTGTGGATTCATAGCTCCTGGCTTACAGAGTTACTGATTTTTCCAAACAAGGTCAGAGAGTAGCTCAGACCAGGATGATAAATGTTGCAGGGTTTTTTTTTCTGTAGATGACAAAGCCCTTATCAGAAGTGCTTTCAAAGTCAGTTATTTTAAAAGAACAAAATATTGTCTTATCAACACTGTGAAATTTTTCCCAAAGGCAAGGTAGGTAAAACAATTGATTGTGTTTCTAATGCTTTTTAACTGGTGAGGAACTCAGCAGGATGGTTTGCAGGACATGTGTTCATGTATGTATATGGGTATATGCACATATGCATGTGTGTGGGTATGTACACCTGCACATGTTTGTGAGTATGTGTGTTCCTGTGTGTTTGTGCTTGCATAGATACACTTATCATAGAGTTTTAAGAAAACAATATAAACAGGATCAGTATATCTTTTGAAGTATTGCAATAAAAATATTAAGACAAGAATAACTGTTGTGCGTTAGACACAGACAAAATGCCCATTACCTTGTAAAGGATCTTGTTACATTATTCTCTGTGCTTCTCTACATACTCAGTCTGATCAGTCACATGCCCATCTCTCCCCTTGGGAACTGATGTATAGTGTCAGAGCAGTTGACGTCATCTACCTGGACTCGTGCAAAGTGTTCGACACTGTCCCGCACAACATCCTTGTCTCTAAATTGGAGAGACATCAATTTGATAGATGGACCACTCAGTGGATAAAGAACTGGCTGGATGGCCGCATGCAAAGAGTTGTTGTCAATGGCTCAATGTCCAGTTGGAAAGCAGTAACGAGTGGTGTCCCTCAGGGATCTGTGTTGGGACCTGTCTTGTTCAACATTTTTGTCGGTGACATGGAGAGTGGGATTGATGCACCCCAGCAAGTTTGCTGACGACACCAAGCTGTGTGGCTTGGTCGACATGCTGGAGGGAAGGGATGCCATCCAGAGGGACCTGGACACGCTTGTGAGGTGGGCCCATGCCAACCTTCTGAAGTTCAACCAAGCCAAGTGCAAGGTCCTACACCTGAGTCGGCACAGCTGCAGACAGGGTGGAGAAGAGATTCAGAGTAGCCCATGAGCCAGCTTCAGTGCGCGCTTGCAGCCCAGAAACCAAATGTATCCTGGCCTGCATCAAAAAAAGCATGACCAGCAGGTCAAAGGAGTGTGATCCTGCCCCTCTACTCTGCTCTCGTGAGACGTCACTTGGAGTATTGTGTCCAGTTCTTGTGTCCTCAACATAAAAAAGACATGGAGCTGTGGGAGCAAGTCCAGAGCAGGGCCATGAGGATGATAAGAGGGCTGGAGCACCTCCCGTATAAAGACAGGCTGAGAAAGTTGGGGCTGTTCAGCCTGGAGAAGAAAAAGCTGTGTGGAGAACTCCTAGCAGCCTTCCAGTACCTGAAGGGTGCCTATAAGGATGTTGGGGAGGGACTCTTCATTAGGGACTGCAGTGGTAGGACAAGGGGTGATGGGTTTAAACTTAAACAGGGGAAGTTTAGGTTAGATATAAGGAAGAACTTTACAGTGAGGGTGGTGAGGCACCGGAATGGGTTGCCCAAGGAAGTTGTGAATGCTCCAACCCTGGCTGTTTTCCAGGCCAGGTTGGAGCCTTGGGTGACATGGTTTAGTGCGAGGTGTCCCTGCTCATGGCAGGGGGGTTGAAACTAGATGATCTTAAGGTCTTTTCCAACCCAAATCATTCTATGATTCTATGATTCCAAATCCCCACTAAGTGCTGCTGTGCAGGCACATGAATGCACGAGAATTTCAAAACATTTACTGAACTAGTTTTTGTAATAAAATAATGTGCTTAAGTCATCTTCACGGAAAAGGAAGTTTCAAGCACAGTGTTACGCAATAAGTTATCACAACTCATGTCCAAAATGAAATCAACCACAAGAAAATCAGAGCATTGTGAGCTTCTAACTTTCATATGGAAAACGTATAAGATATGAAAGTCTATTACTTTCATGTTAGCCTGACTTGCTACATGTCTATCTCTATGGCTTTGGGGGAAGCAAAGGAATTGCTGGATGAAAGCTTGCTTCTGTGCAGGTGCAGTGTATTGTCTGACAGGTACAGTACTGTACCAGTCCAGTACCAGGCTTGCTACTAGCATATGCTCTATTCACACTTTTTTGCAAAAGGGAAGTAAGAGTCAGAAGGATTTCACTGAGGATTATAAAGTTCTGGTGAGGATGGACCTCATGGTAAGAGCCACCCGTGCATACAATAAACATCATAAAACACTATGTCAAGACTGATCTGGCGACAAGGAAGAAATCGCCGTTAAAACAGGCATCTGAACTCTCCAGCCTGGCCTTGTTGCTTGTTTTTCCAGGGTCACCTTCATAACTTAATGCATGGGAAAAGTTTTACATTTGGGTTAATGAAGCCAAAATTTTTATAGATGTTACTTCATAAGGCCTGGATTTTTTAATGCACACATGACAAATGTTAACCGAAGCTGTTTTGTGTGTGAGTCACATTTGTTCATTTACAGATACCTTTTTCAAAATGTGTTAGAGAGAAGAACACAGAAGCTGGAAAGAGAGATGAGAAAAAGAAAGTGATTTCTGGAGACACAATACTAGTGGTATTTGTAAGCTTAATTTCATGGGAAAAATAAGAGCGTAGTGAAGTCTGTGCCTAATACTGTGCAATTTTGACTGCTTGATGCTGTAACCCTGTTTACTTCTCCTTGCTTCTGGGGCATTTTGCATATAATGGCATCCGTAATTTATAAATATACATAAGTTATTAATAACAGAACAGGTGCCAAAATAGATCATTAACGAATAATGTTTGTCAGGTGTAGAATATAGCAATAAAACTTCTACCTAAAAAACAGGTACTACTCTACTGTGTTTTATTAACTATCACCTAGAACTAATCCCTTTATGACCCAAAAGAACTCGTAATTTCTTAGTCTCCTCAGATAATGAAATTTTAGCAAAATACCCGTGTACTTTTCAGACCAACCAGTTTTGTTTGTCACAGTGCAAAATCTTTTACTTTTTTAATATTTAATCTTGAATGTATTGCTGAAAATATTGTTAGCTAGTAAGGAAGATGATGATTTTAATCCTGTTGTTTTGTCAACTGGTGTATATATTGAATGATTAAAAATAAAATATATAAATAAATAAGTAACAGGTATGTGCCTAAAAGGGGCTTACAAGAAATCTGGAGAGGGACTTTTTACACGGTCATGTAGTGATAGGGCAAGGAAGACTGGCTTTATACCAAAAGAGGGTAGATATAGATGAGATATTAGGAAGACATTCTTCACTGTGAGGGCGGTGAGGCACTGGAACAGCTCCAGAGAAGTTGTGGATGCCCCATCCCTGGAAGCGTTCAAGGCCAGGTTGGACGAGGCTTTGAACAACCTTGTCTAGTAGAAGGTGTCTTTGTAAATGGCAGGGGGATTGAAACAAGATGATCTTTAATGTCCTTTCCAATCCAAACCATTTTATGATTCTATGTGAAACATGCAAATGCCAATGAATAATAATATATAGAACAAGATGTATCAATGCAAACTCTTAATGTTATGAATGTCAAAATGAAACATAGTAAAGTTCAAAAATTATGAAATCAGTCAGAGTCTAAAATGTTCAAAATGTGGTAACAAGTCAGGCAAACCAAACCTCCAAGAGCAGAAATGTCCTGAAACAAGCTTTAAGAAAAGACTTTACAGAGACAATAAAATAAGGCTTACTACATGGTGGTTGTTTAGTGTCAGACAACAAAAAAACCCAGACACTCATGAGATCCAAACCTTTATACTACTCATCCTTGCCAGACTCTCTGTGCCTTCTTTCTCGTAACTAACTCCACAAGAAATTTATCGTTTTGCAAGCAGGAGCAAGTATTGAATTTATTTCAGTTTAGACTCCACAGATAATACCTTCAGTGTAGCCACCTATGTGCAATGGTAAATACACTTTTAGTTTCATAAATGAAATACTTTTTGAGCTTCATAAACAGTTTTTTTAGCCACAGAATAAATCCCAGCCATGGAACAAAACTGAAGAAGGTATTTTTCCCAAAGAGTTGTTGTAAGTATACTTTAATAATAATTCCTACACCACTTTGAACCTTGCCCTGGGTTCAGCTTCAGCAGTCTGAAATTAACAGAGGATGTTAAGTAAGTAAAACCTGATTAACACAAAGCTTTAGTAATAAATTACTACAAAATGGATGTACGTAAAAAAGACACCATAAAATAATTTTTAAATGACCTTTTAAAGGATAAAACCAGCTAATGTCAAATGGCTGAGGATTAGGAAATTTAAGAGGAAATTAGGAAAATTATTCATTCTAATTGATTATAAAATTAGAAATTTTTTTGATCTGTGATAGAGAAGTTAATTCACAAACTGCATTTTTTTAACATGCGTCACCTATCCAATCCCTGGATTTTTCTCAATAGTCGGTCAAGCTAATTGTTGATGAATCTTTCCTCTGCAGTAAGACATATAAAATCAGGAAAATAAACTATTTCTTAGGTAAAAGAGTGACTGATTTTCAGTCGTGTTAATAAGATTGCCAAATGTTTCTACCAAATATTTTTGTTACTATACAAAATTATCTTGGAAAACTCATAGCACTTCACATAGAATTTTAAGTAACAAAAAAACCTTTTAAACTTCTGCTACTTATATCCAAATATTTTTCTTTTTACTCAATGCTCTTTGGTTTTTCATTGCCAGAAATGAAAAATGTTTTCACTTTTTTTACAGGGGAGAAAATGTCCAAAATGTTTTCTGATGTGTCTAAGTGTTGAGTAGTGGGCATGCTAAATTCAGTGCGCTGAACACACAATACTTTTCTATCTAGCTGCCTAGGAAAGGACTTAGAAACTTACTCTTCTCCAGTGTGAACATGTAGGTCAACTGATTTGGAATTTTCATATAGTGAGCTCTGGTCTTGCTGGATTTGTAACTATTATATAGAATCATAGGATCATAGAATATCTCAGATTGGAAGGGACCCTTAAAGATTATTGAGCCCAACTCCCTGCTCCTCACAGGAGTACCTAACACTAACCCATATGACTAAGAATTTTGTCCAGACACTCTGAACTCTGACAGGCTTGGTACTGTGACCACTTCCCTGTGGAGCCTGTTCTGGTGATCCTCTCAGTGAAGAATCATTTCCTAATGTCCAATCTGAACTTCACCTCCCACAGCTTCATCCCATTTCCTTGTGTCCTATCACTGGTAACCAGAGAAAAAAGATCAGCACTTCCCACCTCTGTTGCGCTCCTTGGGGAAGCTGTAGACCACGGAGAGATCGCCCCTCAGCCTTCTCTTCTCCAAGCTGTCCTTCTTTGTTCAGCATTTGTACTGAACAGTGTGAGAAGCAGTCTCCAAAAACTAACCTGGATCATATGCAGTTCAAAAAAACTGGTGAAGGTACCTTACAACAGCAAAAAACAGCTGAAGAGATCTGAGAGAGTTGCCCTTTGTGCTTGTTCTTGAGCCAGTGTTTTTGTGAAGTGTTGAAATGGAGGAGTTTCTTCACACTAACCCACTTTCCAGTATAAGTAGTTGTGAAGTGCCGGTCACTGAAGGCAGTGTATAAATTTCCCCTAAACGGCAGCTGCAGTTAGAGATTTTTAATACTAAGTAATCTCCAAATTTGTAAAATGCCCTTGAGTTAGTATTTGATTGCAGAAACCCTCAAATTAGATTCTCAAATGTTCATCTAGAAGTTCAAAAGTGTACCCTTGACTTCCTCTCTGTCACGATGAACACAAAGGAAGGATTAATTCACTCTGGGCAGACTGAAATACAATCTTAGAGGTGAGGAGAAATATTCTGCTAAGCAGTCAATTTTAAGGGCCACATGCTTGCAACAAACCCATAAGAAGCTCCTTCATTAAATTTTGCAGCTTCTTAGTATCCATGTGAAGTGCATGAGGTCAGAATACCAACATCAGATGTTTAAAATCATACTGGTATTTTAATAAAGATTTCATTCAACAGGATTTGTAAAACAGGGAGTTATGATTTACAGCAATGGTATGTGTTTTAGCATTAAGTTGTATATTTTTCACTAGAAGAAAATCCCAGAGTGTCAAAATAACCTTAACATAGCCATACTTTTTATAGAAATGAAGGATAAAAGAGCAGTATGTTGCTCAAATTATTTAAAGGGTTTTGGAAACTAAAAGCTATCAAATCTAATTTTCTTTTTTGCTGTATTCCAGAGTAACAGCCTGCAAAGTTACTGCTGTATGAAAGTATTTGTCACAATCTAACAAAACTCCAGCATTCTTGGGAAACATGACAGCCACATGGAATTTGTGGAGACATATTTACAAAGTTCATAAATAGGTTAAACCCTTAAAAGTTTAAACTAATTCCAAATTCCTTGAACCTAGCCCAAAGCAAATACAAAAAGAGAGTCAGGAGGGGAAGAAAACTTTCCACCAGCATGCTACTGTGCAGGTTATTTACTTACTAATGCCCTGCACTTACCAAAGGTACTGCATCATAAAAGTAATAAAAATATAATAAATCATTAATAGTGGGCGTTACAGGCACATAAAAGTAAATTACATCTCATTCTGGTTTTGAAATTGCCACATGCTCAGAATCTAGGATTTGAAACTTTACACATTAAGGGCTTTTATATTTTGCCATATCCTTCTGAATATGGTAGAATAATCTAGAATTAATCCTGCTAATGCATGACACAGTGACTTCTGACTACTTATGAAGATTGTCTGATGCTTCTGTTAGAAAAGCCCCTTTTCAGATGCTTAGACTTTACCAGCCTGTAAGATATAGGTTGATATTTTTCATGCCAGTCTCAGGCTGATTTGTTGTTTTACCTTTCAGCTGAGACATGTAATCCATCTCTGAGAAGAAGAGAAAAGAAAATATGTTGGTTTATCCACATTAATAGTAGGAATAATAATAATACTGGTTGAAAAAAGAAAACAAAACAGCTGAAAAAAAACTGAGAGAAGCCACTGTTGAAAAGCAGTTTCACAAGAATACAACTGAGCTTCAGATGTGCCTGTCTTGGTCATTCCCAGTAAGATGCAGTCACATTCAGGCAAGACTTAGAAATACAGCTCAACATGACCAACAATAGAGTGTGCATGTGAAAGAGTTTCCCTCCTCGCAAAAGAGAATAAGCACTTCAGACTGTGAAAGCATCCTGTTTGTACTGCCCATGAAAAGCTCAGAATTGCAGAAAACTGAAAGACTGCTGGGTTCTGCAGTTTCACAATGCTGATTTTCCTCCATGCCACTAAGATGCCCATAGACTAGAACTATTAGGCTGTTCCACATTGTTTCTTGAAAGCCTGACCTGCTTTCTTTGTGGCAAAAAATACACACACACGTGCACACACATGCACACACACACACAGAGGGTAAAATTTAATCTGATAAGACATGCAGATGAATGCTGGTAAATACTGTAATTCTGGTTTCCCATGTAATCATAATTCAGCCTTTTGTGCACAGATTTTAGAATACAGTTTATAAAACTGCGGTGTCATTTTGAACCAAGATTGGACCTGATGGAAAAAGTAGTCATGACATAAAGACAATGTTACCTACAGAAATGAAATGGAGAATGAGGCAGAACCTCCAGAAAGCTGGTTATAACCTCAAAGATCAGTAAAGAAAATAAAATTTCAATTTCATCAAAACCTCACAGTTTTTTGGTTTTTCCCAGTTCTGATTTCAAATAAATTCACAATATTCTTCATAAAAGAAAGACAATTACAATAATTTTGCCCTTTTTATTCAGTTAGATATTATTCAAAGAAGATGAAAGATATTTTGAGAAGCACTACACTATAAAAATAATTAAGAAAAAAATGAAATGCTTAAGTCCAAACACATCTAACAACACGTGTTGTTAAATATTGAAATGGTGTTCTGTTTTTCCCCATGTTCTGAGCAAAGACCTTGGAGGAAAAAAAAAAAAAGATATAATCTTAAGAAACCTTTTGATGTC
This sequence comes from Nestor notabilis, assembly GCF_000696875.1. Classification (NCBI taxonomy): domain Eukaryota; kingdom Metazoa; phylum Chordata; class Aves; order Psittaciformes; family Psittacidae; genus Nestor; species Nestor notabilis. Next base: position 35,996 of record NW_009943230.1, read on the forward strand.
AAAAGTTTCTCCAAGTTTTAGTCTCATGTGTCCTGCCTTGGGGAAAGGCATGAGACAATAACATGCTCCAGACTTTCAGCGTGATGCTAGACAACTCCCTGAAGCTGAACTTTTCCTAGGTCAGCTGCTAATGGGCTGTTCTTCATTTTCTGGTTGTCTAGATTTGCATTACTGGATGTGACCCATAAAAAAAATGGACCCACACAATGACAGTTGAAGGTGATAGAGATTGCACTTTGAATGTTCCATGTCTATCATAAGTTACCTGAAAAAAATTCAGGTACTGCCTGTCTTAAATTTGGCACCTAAAACTAATGCCAGGCCAACCTTCATGTCTGTACTGTAGTTTGCAATTTGCACTGTGGGAATGACTATAATAGTCCACTGTGAAAATGAAATGTTTGTGAAGTGTTTGTTCTGCATTGACATATTCCATAATAAACCCCAAGAGAAAATGAGTAACATTGTTTTCAGATGTGGGTTTGACTAGTATGCAGTAAATGGGCCACACAAGGAGTAGCAAGTAAAAAATATTGAACACTTGCTAATTAAACCAAATAGAGCTATCCTAATCTGTCCAGTCTGTGCACTAAATTATACAGAAATCTTGTAAGGAGAGGAAAGGAAAAAGATCTAAGAGTGCATATGCAGAGTAGAAACTGGGTTTACGTAGAGAACTTCTATGTTTCCTATTTAATGAATATTTGATTTTAATTTTTGTACTTTTCCCACTACTTGTAAACATCGTCATTTACAGGGGAACAAGCTACCAACTGGTCATATTTAATCTCAGAATTGCAGTATGTCAGCTTCTACTGGAAGATGCAACCACTTCAGCAAATCAACATTTTCATTTTCAACAGTGTTATAGAAAGCTGCTGGCACACAACCATCTGGGTGTAGGTTACATTATGAGGGTCTTTTGAAGGTTGTTTATTTATGTTGGAACAATATTGATTTTTACACTCTTGATTTTGCTTAAGTAATCTACATTAGATGCAGTGCACATTGAGAGACGACTGGCTCTGTTAACATGGTGCCTTTTCCACTCATTGTAAGGACATCTAGATTGACAGAGAATCTGCTTAGAGTAATAGTTTCTGTTCAGTGATCTACACAAGTGTTTCCCAACTACATGCTATGACTTACAGAATGATTCCATGCCTACTGATGTCCCTCAACATATATACCTGGAGACATTCCAGAGAATTACTCCTTAATGTATATACAGAACTTTGGTCTCCATAACTGGTTAAAAACAGAAAGAACAAGCAGTTCCTTCCAGACATTATGACAAATATTGTCCTATTATGACTGCTGTTAGGCTACCTGCTTGGTTGAAGATCTGTATTCCAGCATACCAACTCCAACTACTTGCCCACTGAAAGACAGGTCCTGCCTAGTTTCAGCAAAAAATATAACAACTTTGTTAGACTACATTCTCCTATTTTTAATATGTGAGAACAAAATGATGAACAGGAAGATTTCTACCACATCTGTTTTCTGGACAGAAGAATCTTTTGTCAATCAATCAATCAATCAATCAATCTTTTATATATCTGGTAATTTAGTATCTTGGTAGAACAACACTCTTGCTATCAGACAGCAAATGTTTTCCTTCTAGGTTTGGCAACTATCAGCAACCAACAATCATAAGATTTTTCCTGGCATTTCTTTGTCTGGAAATTGGTATGAAAACAAAAACAACTTTTATTAGCTGCAGTGGCTATTAGAAACCTCATCTAATTCAAGGGCTAGACAAAAATGAGAAATGCTCAGTGATCTAAATGCCTCACATACTAACACAAAGCATATTTTTGTTAGAATCCAATATTTTTAAAAGTTATTTGAAAAGACGGGAAATCCAAAGGAACAGGGTAGGGGACAAACCTGATGCTACACATAAAGACACTCATGCCATGCCTTTCAACACCCTTTGTTTCCATCTCTCAGACTAACCCAATCAGATTTATGATATAGCTGTCTATAGTTGTCTGGAGTTGTGTTACTTTGCAAATGCCAAGAGATAGAAACTAGCAAGTGCATTTCTTCAAGGTATACCAAATGTGCAACATTAATATAAGAAAATGTGCAGTATTTTATTTATAACTACAACAGAAAGAACAGAAAAAAATACAGAAACCTAAAGAAAACTGCTTCTCCTGTGATTACCGGAATTAAAGTCATAAAAAGTAAGATAATTCCATGAGGAGAGTACTAAACACAGAAGCAACCACAAGAAAGAGTAAAATATTTGTCAATATCATATATCCAATATTCCCCAAACCTAAATCAAGTTTCTCCTATAGGCAAAAAGAAAAAACAAACTGAATGGGGAGGGACTTTTCATTAGGGACTCTAGTGGTAGGACAAGGGGTAATGGCCTTAAACTTAAACAGGGGAAGTTTAGATTAGATATAAGGAAGAAGTTCTTCACAGTGAGGGTGGTGAGGCACTGGAATGGGTTGCCCAAGGAAGTTGTGAATGCTCCAACCCTGGCGGTGTTCAAGGCCAGATTGGACAGAGCCTTGGGGGACATAGTTTAGTGCGTGATGTCCCTGCTTATGGCAGGGGGGCTGGAACTAGATGATCTTAAGGTCCTTTCCAACCCTAACTATTCTATGATTCTATGATTCTATGAATGCAAGAGTAGTAGCAGGAGAAGCATCTGGTACTGTAAGACTGCACCAATTCTCAATACCTATTCCTACATGAAATATTCAAACTAGTATTGGATTGGCTAATAGACACTCAATAATCTCATATTTTATGTCAGTGGTCTTTTTAACTACCGCCATCTGCACATTTTGTTTCACCTGCAGAAGTCAGCTTTGTGACTGTCATCAGAACAGCACGTTGTGACACTAAAATATTGCATGCAAGGTCAGACTGTGTGCTCAACAAAAGCTTGGCCTCACTCACCATTTTGATTGTGTCCATAACACTAATACAATTTATTTACGACCTCAAGTTAATAGCTCCTACTTTCCAAGTTATATTAAAAGATTCAGTAAACTCTGGTCATCAGAATGATTGAAACATGTTTTTTTTTATGGCTGACCCACTGACATCACTCAAATGTCTCAGATCAAGAATGTATTTTTTATGGTACAATTAGACTGTATATAATTCTTCTCTTAAAGAGGACAAAGCAGTCAGGTAGGATCTCTTGGAAAAGAGATTGTGCTTTCTCTTGGGGAAATAAGCATGTGTGAAGAAAGATGTGTTACGGATGGCTGGCTGAACTCAAGGCTACAGGAATTTCAAGAATACTCTCAAATTGTGTAGCTCACATGCTGACTACTGAAAGGAGGAGGGAACAGCCTAGGAGACTGTGAAGAAGATGGTTAGAAGAAATTTCCTGGGAATCATAAGGAGCTTCCAGCAAGATAAAAGTCTGAACTGAAAATACAACTCAAACTTTGGAAACAAAGACCCATATTCAAGGAAATTTGTCAGGAAAAAAGCCAAGTATAACCTCTTTATTTTTATTATTCCTTCCCTATTCACAGTTAGGTATTTTAGAGACATAAAATTATGATTTTAAACTAAAACTGTGTTGTTTCACAGGCACCCATAGTTCCTGTGAAAAAACAGGGAGAGCAGGAAGAAATACTGGCTGGTAGATCTCTGCCATGCAGACCTCAGATCTTCAGTTTCTTCTTAAGTTACATAGTTCTTTCACTGTTTAGCTTATGAGTAGTCACATTTGTACTGGCATTTATCAAGCAGGTCCCTTAATATCACAGAAAAATACTAGAAATAACTTAGCATTGCATGGAAAGAAGAACTAAAACGTTTGGTTTCTCCTTAAGCACTCCTAAATGGCTTTGAAAGCTTTACTACAAGCAGTTCAGATATTTTCAAGGCAATGTTTTTTCAGATGCCTATCAGCTTCTTGGTATATTTCATTGCTAGCATAGGTACTTCTAGAGAAAACTGAAACTTCCACCTGCAGGAAAAGGATGAATCATTTTCATCATCAAGACTTGTGCTCAGTGAATGTTTTCCTTTAAAAATCACAGCTGACTGCTTATTTGGTGAGGCACTAATCCCACTTATATCTAGACCAAAAAGGCTCAATGAGGCTAACTGGTTTTCAGAATGACTACTGCCTCTTCACATTAATGTAGGTCAGGTTCTATTTTTGCCATCTGTGCTCCTGCTGGGTGCTGCCTCTCATCCTTAGAAACTCACTGAGAGTCAAGATGGCAGAAAGTATGCCAAGACAGCACTCTTTCAGATTTTTCTAAGAGCTGGTTTCTTGCAAGGGTCTTGGAATGCTTCAAACCTGAGGAATATTTTGGTTACCAATGTACATGAAGAATTCTTTTTTTGTCCTTCATGTTGAAAGAGTACTGATGTGGCAAAGAATTCAACTGATTTAATATAATTTTCTATTTAGAATCCTGATGGTTAGGGACTAAATGTGGACTTTTCAGAAACTCAGTAAAAATACTGGAGAAGTGATGACAGCTGAAAGGCAAATCAGACCATGGTATTAATGGTATCATATTAAAACAATTAGAAAAATTGTGAATTTTACTGAATCTATGTCAAAGATAAATTCAGTCTGCAATATATAAATAACTTTTGTGTGGATATTTTAGTTTGGGATTTTTTGTTTTGTTGTTTTTTTCCCACCTCCTGCTTATTAAAATATTAATTATATTCTATTATTATATTATATTATGAATATTCTGTATAACAATAAAATGAAAGAAAACTAGCAGGAAGTAAAAATCAACATCTCCATCTTGTTATCAGTGCAAAAATGGAAATGTATACATCAAGATCCTGAAAAAGAAAAGTCAGGCCCTTAAGTATTGATCTGTTTGTTTACATAATAGAAAAAGATGACTATAGTAAACTGTATCACATACCTGCTTAATTCCTTTAGCTTCAGGCAAACAGCTACATTCTTGTGAAAACTCTGTCCTTTCAATTTCTTCACAGTTATCAGAAATTTCTCAAAACAACAGTGTTGATAACAGACTGATGACAAGAATTGATTGTATTAAGCTGCTCCTGCAGTTTGGTTTAGATTACTGAAAGAATATTTTACAAAAATCCTGTAGCGTCCATTTTGTCTATGACTCAGTTCCACACAGCTCCTTTGGTATTTTTTTTTCTTTTCCCTAATTTTACAATCAGATCACAAGATTTCTAAGTACACTAAGAGAAGAACAAATGAACCAAAGAAACCCACTAAAATTTGGGTATTTTCAGTGCATAAGCTCATTTGGCACCATATTCAAGTCTACACAGACAGATTTTTCATAATCGCAACGTGAAAGATTTGTTTATTGGTTAAAAAACTGCCTGTTCTACAAATTGCCACTACAAATCTGATTATTTTCAGTTTTTAGTCAGAAGCAATCCACAACAATCTTAGACATAAAAATATGTATAATTGCCACTATTAGAGGAGTAGCTAGTGTATATTAAACAGCCAGAGCCAGATCCCAGGCTACTGAATGTCCTGGTTTCAGCTGTAACTTATTTTTTCTCCTTCCTAGTAGCTGGTGCAGTGCTGTGTTTTGGCTTCAGTCTGAGAACAATGCTGATAACACACCGATGTTTTAGTTGTTGCTAAGTAGCACTTATCCTGATCAAGGACTTTTCAGTCTCACGCTCTGCCAGTGAAGAGGGGCCCAAGAAGCCAGACAGGACACCTGACCCAAACTACCCAAGGGGGTATTCCATACCACAACACGTCATGCCTAGTATATAAACTGGGGGGAGTTGGTCAGGAGGGGCAGAATGCTGCTTGGGGATGGGCTGGGCATCAGTCAGCAGGTGGTGAGCAATTATATTGTGCATATCGTGCACTTGTTTTTATTGTTTTTTTTTTCTTTTGCCTCATTTTTATATTCTATCTCTTTGTTATTTCCCTTATTATTATTATTGGTAGTAGTAGTATTGTACTGTACTTTAGTTATTGGACTATTCTTACCTCAACCCGTGTTTTTTCAGTTCTCCTCCCCATCCTGCCTGGAGGAAGGGGGAAGAAGGGGAGATGAGCAAATGGCTGCACCGTTCTGAGTTACTGGCTGGGTTTAAACCATGACACTGAAGAACTCTTGTATCTTACTAAATAGTGATTAAAAGCAACAGCTCAGATCATCAAGAAGGGTGTAAATCCTGTGGTGACAGTAACTTTGTCAAAACAGCTGCCTTACTAGGTATGGTAGCAACATGCTATAGTTGTGTAGGTCTAGCCATCAATAGCTGAACAAAAAGAAAAAAAAAGTCAGTTTACACATAAATAATACAGTAATTATGTCCTCAATTCACTCAGATAGTTTATTTAATATCAGGACTCGGTGATGTCTAATGATATTCCCTGTTTGTGTTGTCTTGTTTAGAGACAATATCGTATTTAACTGGTTTCATATTTTCCAATTAAACAGATTTCAGGCAAAAATTATTTATGTTTTTGATTCAATTCTGAATGGAGGCACCAGCATTTTTCCATCCCGATTATGAAGTAGATCTAGACACACTACAGTACATGCTGTGGTAGTGAAAATTAATTTAAATCATCCTTTTGTCTTGCATTTTCTGCTGCAAATTAGTACTTATATTTTGTTAACAAGAACTGATGATAGTACATTTAATGACCAGCAAGGTAGCATTGCTTCAAATTTTCTGATGAAGCTGGCTTTTCAGAATGCTTGGAAGCAGACCACAGCCACCAAAGATTGCTAACTGAGATGAAACAATATTTTGTTCAAAAAAATGTTTATATTAATCACAGCAGAGAATATCTGACTTAGCAGGACTTTTAGGTTTTGTTTTAAATCAAAATATTATGAGAAGTAATCTCTTTTTGTTCCTCTGCAATTTTTCTTCAAATCTGTAACACGTAGAAATGTAAGTATCTAATAAAACAATAACTTGCTTTTCTGAAAAAAAAGAATGACTTTTAAGGAGTCATGTTTCTGTAGGAAATACCAGTTTTTACCAGATGGAAAAGTATTTTTATAGGTGCTATATTGGCTAATTTACCAACCAATAGATATAAGCAAATGATATTTCCTGGTAAGAATCTGAGGCTTTTATCTGCTTAATTTAACAAAAACCATAGACACTTCTGTAGTTCTAAAGTCATCAGGGTAGAGTTTCATCTGATTCCTGTAAAGCTGGCTTGGCCTACCCTGTCTAATTAGAATTTTCAATAAATTCAGTTAAGTATTAAAATGTAAAAAAAGTTACTGTTACCATTCTTCAGAAGCTGGTATTGATTTTCATGAACAGAACCAAGTATCAGTATAATTATTTAACATAGCAGCATAAGGAAATACTTTGGAATTTCAGGTAAATAAAAAAACATATTGAAAAGTGAAGTCCCAAGCTGCTTCTCAAGGGAGCCACAGGATTAGGAGAATATCACTGGATCAAAAAGAAAACCAAAATAACTTTTCATTTGTCCAAATAAAAGGTCAGTACACCTGAAATAAAGTCTGTTTACTTTAAATAAAGTACATAGGCATTGTTGGATGTCTTGGGACAGTCTTCCTCTTTAAATGTTATTGATTTAATTTGAAAAACATTATTTATGATAAAGAAAACTTTGCAGTGTAAAGTCCCTTGAGGCTGAGGCAGATGGAGGAGAAAGTATTATCTTCTAAAAACTACCATCTAAGAAAGCAATAAACTAACTTAAACGTGTGTATGATTTTTTTTTATACATTACTCCAAAACTTTACAAGCGCATTAACTAATGCTCATTTTTAAATGGTAGAAAACACCTGCAAAAAAAAAAAATAAAAAATCCATGGTTTACATCTTTATGTCAGACTCCATTTTTCAAAATATTTGTATGCTTTCTTTGACAGCATTTGTGTTGGCTGATACAATTATACTTTAGTTTACTAGATATGTTTGTGTCATGTCTGCATTGTAAACATCGTATGATGCAAGTAAGAATAGTTTAAGTACATTTGCAAATAAGTTTTTCTCTAAGACATCATCGTTGGTGTACATGTTTCTCTTGATTTCACAAATAGCAAATGAATTATGAACATGAAAAATGTTAAGGTTGGAATTTAAATAAGTATTTCATAAATATGATAATAAAAAAATATTGAAGTGGAAACTTTCTATCATTAAAGTGCAGGCACCTGGTAGTTTCTACAGCTGATTTTAGTTATGTTTATCCTGCTACATTGTGGCACGAAAGAAAAGCCATTTAGTTTAAAAAAGGAAGTGATTTAATTGGCCTAGCTGAAGTATTAACAAAAATTGAATAGGCTGCCTATGAAGATACAGGCAAAGTGGAAGATAGTCTGTGTTTTCCCATGCTGTCACCTATCTCATCTCATCTCATCTCATCTCATCTCATCTCATCTCATCTCATCTCATCATCTCATCTCATCT
>NW_009943230.1:44409-55481 GCF_000696875.1 Nestor notabilis
GGGAAAGAGAAAGAAAACGAGGGGTATTTTCTGGTTCCTGTTCCATCTCTGCTTTTATACAAGATAAATAGTAATACTGCTTTCCATATAACTCATATGATCAAAAGGCAGAAGCATCTTTTCTATCAATCATCTCTGTTCCTTTTTTCTTGGTATCTGCAGACAGAATTTATAGCTCAGTCTATTGGGATGTGGGTCCTAAGCTAACTCATGCTCTTTTCCTGTACTGGCAGATGCTATTTAGAAGCAGAAATAGACATGGAAAAGATTTATTATTCAAATGGATTATAATGGAATCCTTAGAGCTGTGCATTTTACAAAATATTAAGATTTAGCCCTGGAAGACAGAAGAAAGATAAATGCCAGGGTCAGATTTAAATGTTAATCTAAGTCAGGGGATTTTTTAAAAACTATAAACAACTCTTTCACAACTAATGTATCTCATCTGAAAAACAAAACAAAACATCTGTTTCATGGCGAAAAACACCAGTCTGATTGGGAAAGCAAGAAAGATGACGATAGCACTTGAATAGATCTACTACTGTGAAATAAGTCATACACATTACAGAAACACTACTGATAATAGTGACAGATCCACTGTGCAGCAGTGCTGGCTCAGCAGCCTTGCTTGAAATGCCAAATTTCTAGCCTTTATGTGCTGGCAACCTGAGTGGACACTAGTTTAAACACCACCTTTCTAAAGCTAAACACTCTCAGGGCAAGTTATTATTTATACACAATTTATTATGCTGATGTGTCCAAGTTAGCAAAGCCAAGATAATGCTCGGAACATCAGAGGGATAAAACTGAGGAGCTTAGCAGGGTAATTATTCTTGCATTTTGATCCATTTGATAGCAGGGTTGGCTTCAGCTAAGAGGTACACCAAAAACACTGTACTGAGCTCCCTCATTATGCACCTGACCACCTGGTTGTGTCACGAGGAACCCAGCAATGTTTTCTGCTCCCTGAACTGCTCATTCTCACATCCCAGATTTTGTTTCTATTGTTAGGGCTCACCACTGCACATAGAGCTTTACGATCTACTGAAAGCAACTGGAGGGAGCTTGAGGGACCACTGTATAAGAGTTAAGGTCCTTTGGTACAGGTAGGTAACGAACTGTGTAAATTCCCATTAGTTTTCAAGATTAAATGCTGATCTGATTGTCTTTTACCATTGGTCACAAGGTCACATCATTCCAGGTATTGCTCTTCAACCAGTTACAAGACCATGAAAATACAAGAAATCCTCAGGTTTCCTAAGCCAAGCTTATTCAAACCCTAAAAATGTATTCAGTATCTCTGGTTTTCTTTAAGTCATCTCTTGTTGCTGTAATACCAAAGACAAAAGAATAACAGGGAAAGGGAAATTCTTTCTTCTGCAGCTACCATAAGACAGCAGAAGCAGCAAAGATAGGTTCTATACCTCTGCACATATTTTGTGATGTGCTACAGCAAACTGACACTTCCAGTTAAACATTCTTCCTTGTTTAACACAGTGACAGCTCCATGGACTGCTAAATCTGTAACTGATTTAATCTTCCCCATGATATTATAGTATCTATGGGTGTATGCATTTATTTATGTATGTATGGTGCATATTTTTCCAAATGCTCACTCAATTTTAAAGATCGTAATTGCAAAACTAAGGCTTGCAAGTACTGATGTAATAATGCTGGTTATGGGACAGTTTATGCAGGTCCACCCTTTGGCAGACACAAGTTGTAAGTGCACCTGATATTTTCAATACATACTTCCTCTCCCATTGACACATTAATCTGCTTCTGGAAAAGTCAATTATTTCCCTTCTTCTTCTTTGGGTGATGTCTTAGCTGTCTTGGCCAGTACACAACCGAACAGCACAGCTGAGTTGGGGGAAATTATACATAGCTGTCAGCTGGGTTAATGGAGAGTACACGCCCTGGAAATTATGGTCCTCCAGTATTGTTGCACAGAAACACCCTTACCTCCAAGATAGTATGAATGTACCCCCTGCTCAAACAAATGCTTTCATACAGCCTTGTCCAAAAGATGTTTTTAGGCTGTTATGTGATGTGAATTGTTTCATCCTTTCAGATGATGAGGCAAAGTGATACTTCATGTACTTCTGTAGTGTCCAGAAAGAAATAACAGTATTCCAGCAAAGTATCCTTGTTAGAACTGTATTCTATAGCATAACAGAGCCCTCAGGCAGCTGGCTAGAAAAGCACCTCAGGTGAAATTAATTTATGTCATAAAATGTCATTCATCATTTTTCAACAGAAGCAAGTACTATAAATGCGGGGTTTGCCTTTACGGAGAGGGACAGGAGTCGATATCTCGGCCTTAATAGTTCAGTTTTCTCACTGTGGCAAGTCAGTTGTTTCAGTATCAAAAGTCCACAACAAAGTTGTTCTCTTTCAATTAAAGATAACCAATTAAAAGTAACTGGAACATCAGAAAAATGTGGTCCTATTTTTCCAAGTTTCTCAGGAGACTCATTTCCACAGACCTGGAGTTTATTAGTATCAGACTTTAGACATAATTGTATTTATTGACATTTTAGTAGTAGGTGAAACTAGTGTAAGATTTCTTTCTAATTATCTTTGTGAATAGATTATATACCACAGCTCTTCTTTGTTGTAGAAGAATCAATCTTACTTGAACTGGCAAAGTACTGCACTAAGGACAGAGGGAAAAATCAAGATTAGGACACTCTGGGAATCAAGCTTATCTCTGGAATTATTCTTACAGTTTACCTACCAGAAAGTTCTATGTGAAACTTTTCTGGTGGCCATACTGCAGGAGTCCTCTCACTTCTCAACTTTCTGGTCTTCTATGTCAAGGGATGTCACCACAGACTATGGTCTTTCCTGCGGTCCAGGCATTGTGGGAAGTCTCCCTTATCCAGCCAGCTCTCCATGAAATCTCTAGGAAGTTAACAATGTTCTTTTATACAGGCACCAGAAAGCTCTGTCATTTTCAAGAATAATCAATGGATAAGTGTATCAGTGTTCCGATTACCCCCACAGTCAAGGGAGCCCCAAGGTTTTGGAAGGAGAACCACAGGAAAGCCTGCTTCTTTCAATGTATTGGCAGACAAATAGAGCATCTGGACCACTGACAAAGGAAAGGAGCATGTTAAACACTTTACTACAGTTTACTGTAAAATAAGTCCTGAATGGCAAGTCTAGGACCTTCTTCACCATCATAAGGAAATCTGACACACTTTCATGCATCATGCTTTCTATTGCATCAGAAGGTAGCCCCTAGGATGGTATTCTCCATCAGAGGAAATGATGTCCAAATCAAGTAAATCAGTGCAGGAACAAATCCAGATGGCACACTTGACACATGTATCTATACAAATTAAGGCTTTATTATTAGGTGATGGACCAGAGAAGCCAAAAGAGGGAATTTCAAGACCTGGACGCAGAGAACTTGTGTATCTTTTCCCATCTTGCTTTCCTGATCATGGCAGATATAATAAGAACAGTTTGGCTTTTTGCTAAGTGTGAAAATAACTTCTTTTTCCCTCCACTTTCCCATTGTCACAAGAGGGTGGGAGCAGTTCATTTTTACCAAATGCAGGCCTAGGTTAAAGATAAGATCAAGATTAGAGACTTAGCAGTCTGACAGGCAATTCTGGCATTTACCATTTTTTGTGTTTTGGTCACATTGATACATGTGTAGACCTCTTTTTACAATTCAGCAGTGTCTGGGATTATAAATCCCAGTGGTTGTGGTTGCTGGAAAAATTCCCAGAGGATGGTAGAATTTGGCCTCTCGGCCTCTTGTCTGGTCTCTGTGTTTGCACATACAGAAACTCAGACACAGCTATGCTCTGCAGTCTAGACCAGCCCTTCGGATGTAGGTTCCTAAGGGAAAAAATACATCTCCTGGATTCTGTGTAAGACACTATACAGTATGCTTCTGAATTCCATGAAAATATCCTGCTGTCTTCCACTGAGTTAAGCAGAACTAACACACTGGAGTCTAGGGTAAGACAGCTTTCACTGCATGAACCATATTTTGTGAAGATGGCAACTGAATGGGTTCAGGCAAATTTTGTCAGCTTTGAACAGGTCTCAAGACATTGTATTGATCCATTCTCTTTGATTTTTTAACACAGAATTTATGTACCTTTAAAATATATTGGCTCATTACACCAATAGATGGAGTGGTGCAATGATTCTGCCAGAACACATTTGGTTGTTGAAAACTCTGAGCTGAAGACAGGAGTGAAACACAACAATGTGCTCTCTTGCAGTCATTTGCATTTGTTTAATGAAAAGACACTGCATTGTAACATAACTTGGGTAAATATAGCTAAATATGCAGAAAGTCAAGGATGTACTTTATATCACTCTGACATCAATTATCCTGTTCCTCTCATACAGCAGTTTTCTGAATACTTATGTAAACCTGGGATACATCCAGATTAAACACATTCTTGCTTGTGTTGCCTTTTTTTCCAGATTGTTCCACTGGAACTTGCCCAATCCAATTTGTACTGGCTGACTTAGTAGTTTCCCCTCATGATATTTCTTCTGGAAATACAGACTTACAAAAAAGGTCATGGTTTAGATGCCATTTTTCTCCAATAACTGTTTCCGTCCCTTTATTTTTGACTGAAAATTAGCATTTTATGAATGTATTTGGTAGGAAAAAAAATCTAACCATAGTGTTCTCTGACTGCAGGGACACAACAGTATAAAAATGGAAAAATCAAGAAGCAATTTGAAAATATATTTTAAAATGAAGGGACATGGAGTTTTATGAAGATCACACTAATACCATAGCATCCAAACAATGGCCTTCACTTTGCATTGATTCTAAACCTATCCACTTTCTGGAAGGAACTTGGTTGAACAGAAGATAAAAAGGAGACATAGGAGACACAGGCCTCTAATCCCTTGGAAACTGCTAATGTGCTTTTTCCTGCCTAAACTCATTTCTGATTGGATGGTCCCTACATTATACTTTGTGGGCAGTGTTAAGTTTATATGCTTTTGTTGTCTCCATCATTGGCTGTTCTACACTACTTATCAAGGTACATCAAGCATTAGACCTTTTACTTTAACACATCTGAATAATTTTTTGTCTGATGCCATTTTATGACGAAAATTCAAGTCACAGGCACAATCATTCATACTAACTTCATAAACTGCTATATGGATATGTCTGCAGAAGACATTCTAAGTTAATTCCTGCAAAAGCTAGTAGTGGGTCAGAAACAAGAGTACTGAATGAGTTATGAGTAGTTGAATAAAAGCACAACAATTTATGGTGAAAAAGTAAAGGGCTACACTTTGATATCCTTTAGCATAGCTTGAGCCCAGAAAACTTACATGGGGAGTTTTGCACCTAATGAGTAAACTGCAGGTGCTAAAGAATTTACTTGGTTCCTTATACCTGTGATAAAATGAATGTGGAAACAATAACTGAGCTTTGGATTGCCAATTCAATCGAAGAATGATACAGGGCCTTTGTATCAAAGATGACCTCCCATATTTCCATTTTGAGAATTTAACTGGGAGGTACATTTCTGCATGTCCCCTAGGCAGTTCTGAATTCAGAGGATAGTTATGACTATGGCAATTCCAGACAGTAAACAACCCACTAGAAACACATTTACTATCTGGTTTAGAGATAGAGCTAGATTTTGTGTTCAGTTCACTGTTGTATTTGATGATTTAGTTTCATTGTTTCTGAATGCTACACTCTTTACATAGTTCTGAAAAGAAAATACAGAAGAAGACTATTTGACTGGGCCTTTCAGAATGAGAAAAATAATAAAATCAAATTATCAAACAAGCACTAGTGTCTGAAGTTGAACATTCTGACTTACAATTGTTTTCATCAGAAATGGGCTGACAAGCTTGCAATCCCGAGTCTATTAAGAAAGCAATCATTAATAAGCTTTTTCTCTACATACATGTGGCCTTTTATTCAGTACAATGTTGTCCAGCAGCTGAAAGAGAGAATACTGAGAAAGGACTAACTGATCCAAGCCTGTTTACAATGAAGTTACCAAACTTCTTTCTTTACATAATAAAGAGTAAGAAATTAAAGAAATATAACTGCATCAGCACAAATATAAAGCGTTATTCCTACCTGCATCAAACTTTAAAGCTATTGGATCAAATGAACACAGAGAGAGTCAACTGGAATGCTTCTTAGTCCTAGTCAATCCTCTGATTAGTGAGAAAAGGACATAACCTTGTCAACAGGACTATGGAGAAGAGATGCTTTTATTATTACAACAGAGTTTTATTTGTTGAGAGTTTCATAGTAACAAAACTAATCTGAAATAACAGAGTTCACAATGCACAGGGGCGTTCATTGCATAACTGAATGCAGACTAAAACATGGTGTGTTGTATTTCAAGCTTTAACCACAAAGCAATGTAATAGAAGAGTTAGATATGTTATCTGACTATAGACTTATAATCAGCACAAACATTATATTTATTAGCTTTTGCTTTAGAATTAGAAAATTGTTGACAGGCCTAAATTGCTGCTTTTCTAATATTAAAAATTCAGTGGGAGCATAGCAGATCTGAAGGTCCTTAAAAAACAGAAAAGCTCCAGAAAAAAAACCCCAAAACTCTGTTATTGTATATTGATATACATGTGGGAAAAAAGCTTACAGATGCATCTCATGTAAAAAAAATGTATTTCTGTTGCTGTCTGCTAGATTAAGCTGCAAGCAGTGGATCCACCTTTTTTCTTTTGATATTCATTGGTAGATACAAGGTTCAATGACCGTGATAGGCCTTTGATGCTGATCTAACCACTCAGCCCCAGCTTTTCCCCTCCATATCCTTTTATTTTAAATGGAAATGATCCAGCTGAGTTATATTGGGATTAGAAGAGTTAGTCATTAAACATCAGATTTGTAACAATATCGCTCACAGTCTGTTCTCATTTACTTTCTTCCTTGGGATTAATCCCATTGAAATCCCAATAATTGCTTTGAGTTACACCCCTAAAATTGAAACCAGAGTGAGACCTGTGGATTTTACAGACCAAATCACATGATCATTTGCTGTTAGAAGTTTCTGTGTATAGGCACTGAAAGTCATAAACCTCTTATAACAGCAAAGATTTTTGGCCAGTTTTGATCATCTTTTAATACCAGATGTTCTTGGTCCCAAATGAACTTGAACTAGCTTACAGTTTTGTATCAGGAAAACAAAAATCTGCGATTTTGCACTGCTTGGATGTGAAACTAGGTAATACCGGATAGGCTTGAGAAAACCTCATCTTTTGGCATTCAAAGGTATGAGAATTTGAAATCTATAATTTTTCAATATTAAAAATAAAATTGTTTGGATTCTCGATGTAGCAAATTGAAGTGACTGAAGGGCCTTTTTTGGCTAAAGAAAACTATGTGCTACAACTTATCATATGGTAGAAAAGTAAAATGTGAGTCCTAAATAATTGAAAACTTAACCAGTTTATGCTGTAATACTTTTATTGTAACAAGTTATACTTTGGAAGGTACAACAAATCTGTTATACCTAACCCTATGTATTTTACTTTGCTCGGTGGCACCTGTTCCGGGAATTCAACTAACAAGAGCTACCAAGTAGTTCACATTCCCTGTTCCTCAATGACACCTTCATTTCTTTGGGAAGATATGTTCAGAGACACAGGTGAGGGATCAGAAGGCTTTAGATGGGGTGGAAATTGATATGTCACAGAGATAAAGGTTGGAATTACCCCTAGAAACTTTTTTACCCAGGTACCTGGGTTGGTGCAGCATTTTCAGGTACACCTGTCTCTAACAAAAGCTTAAAACTGTGAGGACTGAGTCTTGAAGCTGAAGGTCAGCTAAGAAGAATTTAATGACTTCTCAAGCATTACTCTTTACCTGCAGCAAGGGACATTTCCTTTGCAGCCTTTTGCACAGCAAAAGCATGAATCTTTCAGTAGTCCCTAGCCAGACCAGCTCTCATACCAGCTGAAACTTCATCAGTATAGTCAGCATTCAAACAGGATGGTAAATTGCCTCAATCTTGTTACTCTCCTTTCTCTGATTCTATTATTAGCGTAACTAAAGAAGGCAAAAAGTAGGATCAGTCTCTCACTACTGAAAGTATATAGAATCACAGAATCATAGCACAGTTTGGGTTGGAAGGGACCTTAAACATCTACTTCCAGCCCCCTCCCATGGGCAGGGACACCTTCACTAGACCAGGTTGCTCAAAGCCCCATCCAACCTGGCCCTGAGCACTTTCAAGCATGTGCCATCTACAACTTCTCTGGGAAACTAAACATAAAAAGGTTCTGAGAGTTGAAATATATTCAGTAACAAACACATCAGAACCCTGAAAGTCTAAGGATAAGAAGACTCTCCCTAGAGATTTTTGATGACTTTTACTGCTCCAGAGCCAGGATTGCAATAATTAATGGCAATGGTTAGAAAAAGCAGAAATTTAGTAGCACTTTAAGGATTAAATAAAGGGAACATGGTCTAAACTATTGGCCTTCCTGAGATGCGTGAGCAAAACTAGTTTTGATGAATTACCAATCTGAAAGACTGTTATTCATGCAGCATTCAACATTTTGCACCACCTGCTTTAAATGTATGGAGAAGTCCTTCAATAAGACTTTGTATGCTATTCTGTTTTGGTTAATAAAAATCCTGTCATCTAATACAAGTAAAATTTAACAACTATTTTTAAAAACTGCAGTAGCTTTTTTTCTAAAACTGAAACAAAAGGAAAATAATTATTACCTGCTCTGATGTAAACAATCATCTGCAAAAGTCATGGTTTTGTATAGTGTGCTATAATGCCCTTTGTGGTTTCACTAAGTTTATTACCGCAGTTTTGACTCTCTCAAGCGGTTGCTTGATGCTTTTTGACTAGTAAAATCACTTGCAGGTTCTATTACTTTTAAGCAAAACAGAATTTTGAGAAGCTACTCTTTTGAGAAGAATTTACTGATTTTAATTAAAACAACATTTCAGAATTAAGACTACCAATCTGAATGTTAATTGATTCTATACTTCCAGTTCATCTTTATAACACTTCAAAACTTCATGTAAACCAATATGGTGCATGAATTATATAATAGGGGACATTGCTTCTTGTTCATTCTGAGATACACATTTCTTTCAAACTCACAGAACACTATAAACAAAAGCAATTAGACCACAGTAGTTTACATGCATGTAGAAAGTAAGACAGAAAGTAAGACAAAAATTAAGACAGAGATGGACATGAATAGTTACAGTCACCTACATCCAACTGTGAGGTCTTAAAAGTACATTTGATAATTATCCATTGTGGCTTCATTTTTAACTTTGACTATTGCAAATAATTAATAGTGATTTTTAAATTTAGACTTCTGGGACACAAAGCAGAAAGGTTCATCCCAACTCTGTGGATCTCCATATACCTTTCTAATTGTGGTGGGTTGTTTTTTGGGTTTTTTTTTTTTTTTTGCTTTGGTTTGGGTTTGTTTTGTTTTGTTTTGCTTTGCTTTTTAATTACAATAATGCTTAAGAGCCCCCCAGTGATATCAGGGCTAGAACTATACAAGCAGGAGACAACCACTGTTACAGTTTGTGTGTAAACATATTTTCCTATTTATGAGGTTGGTGGAATTTTATGGCTCTGTCACCTGTTCTTTCTGGTTACTGATACCCATTTTCAAAATTTGCCCAGAAGTGGCTGGTATAATGTAACTATGCTTCTAGCATCCCTAGTGACATTGGGAGTGATTAGCATAACTGGCCAAGATTCTGAGATGTTTACGTGTTAGAAACTACAGAAGAGAAACTACCTTTTCTGTTTATGTTCAGAGTTTGTCTCCAGATGTAATAATTATTACTATTTTAAGTCTCTGACATTTAGTCTGCTTTTCTGTTGTTTTTAATTTAAAAGAACAGTAGCTGTGGTGCATTGTACTTCTGCTGGCAAGAATCCATTATCCTTAGCATAATGTGAACTAGTGAGTTTATCTCCAGGGAAAGAAAAAACAAAACAACAAACAAATTAAAAAACAAATAAACAAAAAAACCCCAAGCAAAACCAAAACAAACAAAAAAAAAACCACCACAAAACCCAAAATACGAAAAAGAAAACCCACAAGAGTTTGCATATCAGAAAGAAATGTGTTCCAGGTCGAAAGCCTACCAGTTTTGAACCACCTCTTCCAAACCTGAATGTCCTCCAGTCCTTCCTCGATTGTGCGTTTACTATCCCTGCAAAACACAGCTAAGGGTAGCAAAACCTTTGCCTCCAGAAGTGTAATCCAGCCTTTTTGCTTTTTGCCTGTCTTTGATCTTTGTCAAGTCTAAAGCTGCAGGCACCATAGTTTGATGAACAAGAAATGGGAAAAGGGAGATAGAAATTTATCATTTTTTCTGTGAGAATGCGCTTCTCAGTAAATGAAAGCTGGTCTCCTAAAGTACCACTTACAAACACCAGAAAGAACCTTTGGATCCATAAAGGCAGGTATGCTTTTTGCATATCTATATTATTTTATATAGATTTCCCAAACCAATAGGAAATTTTTCAAAACAGTTAAAATATTTCAAACCATAACAAATTCCTTTGAAGCGAATAGTGATTATGCAATCTACCACAACCCCTCCAAATTTCTCAGTCCTTTACTCTAGTGACCATATTAGAAGTGGGACAATAGTTCAGCCTATAATTAGCCACCATTCCAACTGTTGTTCTCTGAAATTAATACATTGTACATAAAGCAGATGATTAATCCATGTCAAATGCACTATCATTGATTCAATACACACTCTACACCCTTTACAACTGGCATAAATAATACTGGAAATGAAATGTTGCTAGGCTGCATACATCATAGATTTAAAACTCTAATTCCCCTCTGTACCTTTCTAATTAGTAATTAACGAAATTACAGACAAATGCAACTTTAGAACTCTGAAGTTCTGGACCTCTTGTCAACTCACCTCCAACAGAGTTGGTCTTAAATAATCATTAATACTGTTAGGTGATAAAACACCGTGATAATGAAGTGCTATGGAAATGCTGTCTTACAGTGTAAAGTGTTATGAAGATTCCATGGAGAGAGGACTTGCCTAGGAGCCGGCAGCTCAG
>NW_009943231.1:0-253 GCF_000696875.1 Nestor notabilis
AACCCATGAAGTGAAGAAAGATGAGGGCACAACATCCGAAGAGTTACTACTACTTGGACCAGATGAAGAGGAAGAAAAAGAAGAAGAAGAGGTGACTTCTCAACCCTAGACCTTGACTGAGCTGCAGAATAAGTGAAAAGATTTCACCTGTCTTCCAAGGGAGCACATCACCTGGTTGCTCCGATGCTGGGACAATGGGGCCGATGGTCATGAACTAGAAGGTAGGGAAGCCATGTAGCTGGAATCACTTGCG
>NW_009943232.1:0-10624 GCF_000696875.1 Nestor notabilis
ATATATAAAAATCTTTATTGATGACTAAATAGGAAATATAAATTCTTATTCTGTAGAGAATATCATGTAACTAACAGCTCCAAACTGGCAAAAAGAGTTATTGACTATACTACCTGCCTATTCAAACGGTTAAAAAACAGGGAAAAGAAGGATTAAGCTTCTTTCTTGCCCTTGTTTACAACCTTAATCCAGAGAAAAGTCATCAGTTCATATATGGTTTTTCTTTTCCTATATCTAAGGGAACTGTTAGTTAGTTTAATGTGTCTCTGAATTGTATCTTTACACACATAAATGGAACAATTATAAGTATTCTAAGAATAAGAGCCAAATCATAATCAATTTTACTTTGTCTGATTTTGCCATCACACAAGACTTCAGGAAAGCTGCAAAAGTACTAAACTTGACCTTCAGTATGTATTAAAATCAGGGGTAATCAGTTTATAATCAGGTAAGTGCTCTCTGAGGAATTAATAGAAAACCTCATCCAATGGGCTTCTAAAAGCTTGTGAAAATCTGACCCTGATGCTGCGCACACGCAAAGTTTTAACCTTTCTTAGAGATGCAAGCTGAACCCCTGGGGCAGGGGTTAAGATAAACAGGTTCCATTTATGGCTTTACACCAGACTCCTTGTGTCAAATGTTCATTTTGCTGTGTGGTTTGTCTCCCAAATGCAAGATGAGTACAGTAGTGTTTCCTTCCCTTGCCTTTTATTTGCTAGCTGGGACTAAGTTGGCCTAGAAAGAAAACAACACAAAAACATTCTGGTGTCAGGGTATTTTTAACTGCTTTAACATGAATATAGTAATAGTTCTTGGGTTTATATTCTTCAGTTTACTGGGATTTATTTGTTGTCATTGAGATTCCAAGCTTTAAGCTAAATTGATTAATATACACAGATTTTATTTTTTAATCTAAAATAGTATTTTCTTTAATTCTAGACTTTGCTCACTAGAAATACTTGTGAAATATATATTTTAAGATACATACTGTTCATCTGATTTTTTGTACTGCAGAGGATATAAATGGTTTCCAAAACTTAAACGCTCTTGTCAGCCTGCTGTATTTGTTGTGTAAATGTTTTTCACCATGTACCAGGGCAGTATTTGGAAACTATTGGAAAGGTATGTACTGAATACATACCAATGTAAAGATGAATCTGGGATGCACTTAGCTGCAGATTGTAACAAAATGCAGCATATCCTCATTCTAGTCTGATTATTTACTTCCTTTTCATACTTTTCCACAAGGTTATCCTGACATCCAGAATAAAAAGAGGTCCCTATATTACAGTAATTAACTCTATTTCTCTTTCAATGCATAAATTCTGTAATTCTAATCTGGGCTGAAACTCTGAAAAGCATAGGGAACAGACACTATTTGACAGATTGTCACAGACACGCACTTCTTGAATATAGGTCAAGCCTCCAGGTATGTGTTCTTCTAGAGTTTTATTTTGTGCTTGAAGTCACAAAATCGGAGAAGATTTTATTTATAGAGAAGACCTCTGGATGTCATCTAGTTCAAGCCTTCTGTGCAAAGCACATCCAGTTAAAGCATATTCCTCTGGACGATGTCCAGTCGGGTTTTGAGTATTTTCAAGATTTTCAACTTCCCTACCAGCACACTGATTTTTTTTTGTTATTTCTAATCAAAATTTTATATGTTCCAGCTTGTGGTTGTTGACTCTTGTCCTTCCTCTGTGCACCTCTGAGAAAAGCCTGCCTCTGCCTCTTCTGCATTTGGTGATCAAGTATTTGTACATACCAGTAAGTTCTCTCCTCCCCTGAAAACTGCCCCTTCCCCAGGCTCTACAAGCCTGTATGTCCTTGGATGCTCTGTCCTCCATCCCCAGACCACACTGGTCAGAGCTATCTCAATTATATCAATGTGTGTCTCATACTGGGATGACCGAAGCTGTGCACAGTATGCCAGCTTTGGGCACCCCAGTATGAGACAGTTTTGAGTACTTTCAGTACTCACAGGTACTCAGGTACTGCACAGCAGTGCAGGATCACTTCCCCACACCTGCTGGCTGTGACCTTGCTAATGCAAAGATATGGGAGTGCTGTGCCTCCCAGAGCTCCCAGGGCCATTACTGCAGAGCCGCTCCCCAGCTGTTACGTCCCAGATGCGCGACTTTGTGTTCACCTTCCTGGGGTTCCTGTCTGATAATTTCTCTGAGCAGAAGCCCTGCCTGCTAGCAGATTAACTGCTCCATGAATGTTTTGTGTCATCTGCAAGCATGATGAGAGTGAAATCTGTACTATCATTCAGGCCACTAATGAAGAACACTAAACAGTATTGCTCCTCATATTGCTCCCTGAAAGAAACTACTGCTTTCTGGTCACTAGCTGAGCTCTGTATTGTGGATCACAACACAGTAAGACCAGCGGTCTTGGCCATTTTCAACCTGCAATGTTGACTGTTTATCTGGTTCATATATCACCAACCTAGCAACAAAGATACTATGAAGCTGCATCAAAGGTCTTCTGAAGTCAGAATGACCAGGAATACACACCTTTTCCTGTCTATAGTCTTCTCATCAAGGTTATCATTTTGGATAGGCATGATTTTCATGGACCTGGGTTTTTCTATACTAGTTAAATACTGTGTCTGTGATCTAGAGCAACCTCTGTGCTACACTTAATAGCAGCTGTGAAAAAGATAACATGCTACTTACCTGTCTTATATCATGATATTAGTAAATATAGAAATATTGTAATATTTCTAAATATATAATTTCACTTTGAAATAAGAAATAAGTAGAATAAAACTACTATAAGTTACTACAACCTCAAAAGGATGTGCACACCATTCACACGCCACGTCATAAAGCTGGCTTTTTTCATCACTGTGTTTATTAAGTTTGATAATTTCATATCATCTTTTCCCACCTGAGAAATACTGGTTGTCTGACATACCATATTAATACACCTCTTGGGTGAAAAATCATTTCTCACTTTGTAAATTGCCAAAAAACCTGTAAATCAGCTAAACATTTTGAACATGTCCACTGACTTGGACTCTCTCATTTAACTTGTTGACAAAAGATTCTTCCTTCTTCAAACATTACTGCGTTATTTCCTTAGCTTATCACATTGTATAAAACAGTGCTCAGCACTGTTGAAAAGAAGCTTGAAAGTGCTTGTATGACAGTAACTTAGATAGCTTCTTTGATCTTTAGATGAATTTGCGACTCAACTTTATTAGCATTTCTAATAATCAGTAAAGTAATTGGTGATCCCAGACTAACACAGACACTGAGAGGGATTTGGCTCCTCTATCAGACTGTCTCTATGCAAATAGCTCTTAAAAGAAACATCTTTCGTAATTTCCAAAGTGTCAAGTATAATGATAGCACAAGTGATAATGTGAGCCACTAGTTTATTCTGAGGTGACATTAGCATGTTTTCAGAGATTCAATTTTTTTTTTAGAATATCATATCTTGCCTGTCTCTCTGATACATGAACATCTCTTATTGATAGTCCACCCTGAGCACGCCTCTTTTTTAATTCTTGCCTTTCTCCCTCTCTCCTTTTTCTCCTTTTGCCAGGCTAGTATCCTCCAGGTTTCTTAGTGGTTGTTCACAGAAAAAAATAGACTCTGTTATCATGTGAGGAAAAAGAAAATCTGACAAACTGAAAACCATCCTGCCTTTGTCTTCTTCCTGACCTCCTAGCTAGAGAAAAGCAGAATTTTTTGACATTTAAAAGGAAAGAATACCAGGGAAATAAAATATTCAAAGTCGAACTGAGGTACTGGAGTTTACGAATAATAAGAATCTAAGACTGCCAGGATGACAAGTGTGCCTTAATACAGATGGTGTCTTTGGCATATTTCCTCTAAGAAGTAATCTATAGATTTAATTCTTTTTTATGTCTGTGTGTAATTTCTGTGTTTTGTGGCTTTAGTGCTGCTGTCACATTAGCTCCTAGCACATGAAAGATGACCTGTGGGACTCCTTCAGAGACCATCTTGAAACAACCAAGGCTTCTGACTCTGTCCTTCTTCCACAAATGTTTCTGACATTTTACTAATAGAATAATAACAGAATACCAGGTTGGAAGGAATCTCAAGGATCATCTGGTCCAACCTTTCTTGGCAAACCATAAAATCACAGAATCATAGAATGACCTAGACTAGATGTCCTAGCACCCTGTCCAGCTAAATCTTAAAAGTATCCTATGTTGGAGAGTCCACCACTCCCCTGTGGAGATTATTCCAATAGCTGATTGTTCTCATTGTGAAAAATTTTCCTCTGGTGTCCAACCGGAAACTCCCCAGGACTAATTTGTACCCATTACTTCTCATCTTCTCCATGGAACTCCTTCTAAAAACGGAGACTCCACCTTCTTTGTTGCCACCCTTTAAGTACTGTAACATGGTGATAAGGTCTCCCCTGAGCCTTCTTTTCTCAAGGCTGAACAAACCCAGGTGTCTCAGGCTTTCCTCACATGGCAGATTTTCCAGTCCTCTGATAATCTTTGTGGCCCTTCTCTGGACCCTCTCCAACCTGTCCACATCTTTTTTTGTAGCACGAGGACAAAAACTGAACACAGTATTCCAGGTGTGGCATGGCAAGTGCTGAGTAGAGTGGGATAACTTCTCTATATCTGCTGTTGATGCCCTTGTTGATGCAACCCAGCATCCTGTTGCCTTTCTTTACTGCAGCAGCACACTGTACACTCATACTGAGCTTGCTGTCCACCAGGACCCCAAGTCCCTTTCCATAGAGCTGTTCCCCAGCTGGGTAGATTCCAGCCTATGATGCAGTCTTGGATTGTGTTTACCCCAGTGCAAAACTTTACACTTTTCTTCCATGAGAAATGCAATAGGAAGGAAGGTCCATTTGATGAGCATGCAAGTAATATTCCTTACATTTTTTTCACCAATTTGTCTTCTCCATTAAATGGATCACTATTTAACTGTATTTTCTTGATCACTGAGTACATGCACATATGTTCATGGTTTATATTTGTGTTTTATAATAATTTTCCATCACTTTAAGTGAGTGCTTTCACTTGTCTAGAAAGGAAGAGGAATCAGAATGTAATGCCATTAAGTTTGCAAAATAACATTATGAAGAAATGAAGTTGCGTACTGATTAAAAGATGTGTTTAAATGAGAGTTTGAAATCCACAACATAGGAAACCAAAGTGCTCTAAAGTGTCTTAGAAACCACATTTTAAAAAAATTTTTGTTGTTAGAAATCAGCAGGCTCTGTAAATTTAGTCTGAAATGAATGTCTGAATGCGTAAGATTTCACTTACTTGGAGTTGAGGCTGATCGGCTCTTCCACAGCTGGTGCCAACATTCTGTCAGTCGAATTCTTAACTAGGTTGTAAAGGGCCAGGAAAGCAGTTGCTTTTTACTTCCACCTGGAATAAAATATTGTGTCAGTTACTTTTTTTCACAGTCTTCCAACTGCAATAAGACATTCATTCCATTATCTTTGCCTATCACATTAAGTGTTCATCAGAATACTCATACAAAGGAGGAAATCATAAACTATTACACCCTCTGAATTTCTCCTTGAATGTGTGATATAACATGTACAAATAAATGCTCTAAATAGTATTTTATTTTGCCATAAAAAAATCTTATAAAATTTATTTTTATATTAATCTGTAACTGTTAAATAAAATACTTACACAAGGTACGCATTTATAAATGCTAAAGGGAGAAAGTAAAATCAGAATATCTAGCAGTAGAAAAAAGAAGTCTTTCAGAGCAAAGTAATGTAGATATTCAAATAATGAAGATTCATATTTACTTTTCATTGGAGTACAATTCATTTTTTTATAAATTTCTCCATCTAATTATGGACTATAGTCTTCAAAATTATGATGAACTATATTTAAAACAGAAGGTTAATTAAAAAGTCCCTCAAATTTAAACTTCTATTGCCTTTGAAAAGTCATAAATGTAAAAAGTCATAAATGTAAAAAGTCATAAATGTAAAAAAGAAGTTACAAATATTATATCCATCTACAAAAAGAGCTGAAAAAGATTCAGAAAACTATAGTCCACTTAATTTCACTATAGTTCCTGGGAAAAATTATAGAATGAGTTCTCATGAATGTTATGCAAGCACAAGAAGGGAAAGCAGTGGCAGCATTGCAGCACCCAGTAAAAAATAGTGTCCTCTGCTTCTCCTGGGCATCTGGCACTTGATAGAACCAATACTGCTACACAGACAGAGCTCTTGTCCAACCATAGGAACATTCAGGTTTCCAGCTGTGGGATGTGCAAAGGGATATCCCTGGAAGTGGAAAGTGATTGCAAGCGAGCCTATGGGAGGTGTGAACAGGCAGGTGGACTGTTCTGCTTGCTGTCCAAGCTACAAGAGGAGGTGGGCAGACTGAGAACTATCTGAGAGTCTGAAAAGGAGATTCATCAATGGAGCTGTATTTGGCCATCTTTGGTATATGAAAACCAACTCAGTGAGGCCACTACAGAGGCAGGTACAGGATATGTTTTGTGCCAGGATGAAGGCAGTGTTAAAAGGGATAAAGAGGGGTGGAAGAAGTTACAGCACAGACACATAAGAGAAGCCCCTCCTTATCCGTTAAGATACTCTTACAAAATAGGTATGAAGTGCTGGGTAGACAAAGCGCATAATGAGACAGAGGGGGAACCTATGCATGCAGACTTACCAAGGTCAGAAAGACCAACCCCTTGCAAAAAAAACTCATTAAGACCTTTGCCAAAAAGGAACAACAACCAGCTATTGCCATTTGTGATTCCCTCCTGTGCAAGGAGGAACCCACCTACAGACCAGACTCACTTTCCAGGAATGTTTCTGCCTTCCTGAGGCCCAAATTAGGGATGTCACCCACAAAACTGAAAAGCTTAGTACAACCTTCAGACTACTGCCCATTCCTTTTTCATATAGGTACTAGTGGCGAAAAGGCTGGAAAGCATGCCCTGTGAGGTCCAGCTTTGGGCTTGTCTAGTTTGAAGAAAAAGGAGGCTGAGGGGTTACAGCAATAGGACATGTGGGAATGGTTCAAAGGTGCATCAGAGGAGGTTTAGACTGGACATTAGGAAGCATTTCTTTGCCAAGAGGGTTGTAAAACTCTGCAACAGGCGTCCTAGAGAGGTAGTCAATGCCTCAAGCCTGTGTGTGTTTAAGAGGAATTTGAACAATGTCCTTAATAACATGCTTTCAGGTTTGGTCACTGTCCTGGTTTCAGCTGTAACAGTTATTTTTCTCCTTCTTAGTAGCTGGTGCAGTGCTGTGTTTTGGCTTTAGTCTGACAACAGTGCTGATAACACACTGATGTTTTTAGTCGTTGCTAAGAGGTGCCTACTCTGATCAAGGACTTCTCAGTCTCTCATGCTCTGCCAGTGAGGAGGGGCACAAGAAGCCAGAAGGAAGGAGAGACACTTGACCCAAACTAGCGAAAGGGGTATCCCATACCACAGCACATCATGCCCAGTATATAAACTGGGGGGAGTTACCCAGAAAGTCCAGATCGCTACTCGAGTCGGGCTGGGTATCAGTTGGTGGATGGTGAGCAATTGTATTGTGCATCACTTATGTTTATTGGGAGTTTTTTTCCCTTTCCCTTTTAGTTTTATATTTTATCCCTTTGGTATTTCCCTTATCATTATTATTAGTATTAGTTTTATATTATACTTTAGTTACTGGACTGTTCTTGTATCAACCTGTGGGCTTTACATTATTTCAATTCTCCTCTCCATCACACCCAGAGCTGAGGGAAAAGGGGAAATGAGCGATGGCTGTGTGGTTCTGTGTTACTGGCTGGGCTTAAAGCATGACAGTCAGCCCTGAAGTGGTCAGACAGTTGGACTGAGTGGACATTGTAGGTCCCTTCAATTTGAAATATTCTGTTCTATTCTATTCTGTTCTAGCAAAGTCAACACAGATTTACGAAGTACAAACTGTACTTGATCAAACTGATTGCTTACCAATATAATAATATATTTATTGTATAAGTGAGAGCTGTAAAATCCATGTATTTTCTCAAGCATTAGAGTGAAAGTTAATACCATTAATGATGAAATATTAAACTTTGTATTTCTTAAATATTTGTTCTGATTATACATAGTGAAATTCCAAGCTTCCATACCGCTATAGCATAAAGGACAGAGATATGTATGAAGATATGCATATGTGACAAAACAGTGGAAAAAATTGTAATTTCTTATAGTTATAACATTATAACATTCAGTAATGTTATTATGTTTCCCTGATCACTATACATCTATTGTTCAAATTAAAAGAACACCAAACAAACCCGAAGAGAAAACATACTACATGTCTCAGATGAATTACAAAACAATGAATGGATTTCTACAGAAGGCATAATTTTTCACAAAATTGCTGCCTTAAAACAACTTTATAGTGAGCTTGTATGATATGCTAGCACTGTGTACAGGACAGAAATGTTCAGAAAATCATAGCTGGCTTATAAAACTTTCAGATCTTTATCCATCAACATTTCTTGCCATACATGTATACAACTTATGAATCAGTGATTAGTTACAATAAGCGCAGAGAAGAAGAATGATTAATAGTATAAAGTTAATTGCTTGATGCTGTATACAAGCATTGGTTGGAGAGGCACTGCACATCTGAAAAATTTGTGAACTTTCACTTACAATGTAAACATCTAGGAGAACAAAACTATGTTATTAACTAATGTTATTTTACCTATTAATGCTATTTTCTTGAAGTTAGATAGCACACCTTTTTTTCTTCAGAAAAATAATTGTGATCGAAACACTAAAAACTTTCAATAACAATTCTGTCCTCTGCATAGTCAAAGAATTCATTCATCATAAATTGTCTTCTAGTTCTAACATAAAGAACCGAATTCCTCATCTTAGAGAGAGGAAGTTAATAAAATTCCATGGAATGCAGATTCTACATTATTCCATTAACACTCCACAGCTGCAGACTGACACAATTAGTAAACATGCTCTCTCTGAAGCCTTTTTCTACTGTTTCTCTCCAGACAAGCTTTAGTGAAAGTTATTCATACACATAAAACTGCTTAAGGACAGACAAATTTAAGTCTACAGTTCTAGAGATTTGACCATGAATAACTATCTAGAACAGAATGGTACTAGAGTTTTATTATTATTATTATTTACATTATTGTAATGTTTTGAGTTTCAAAACCTTTCCTTTTTTCAAAAGGAAGCATTCAAAAATTATCTGAAGACTGTCAGAAAGCCACCAATCTTTCCAAAAGGAGGAAACAGGCATGCTTTCCTGACACATTTAGACTAGAATAACAAATAGGTGGAATGGAAGAGAGAATTAAATCCCTTCAAAGCACTTCACCCATAAAGTCTCTCTGTTGTATATGCCCTTACAAGGTGCATTTTTCAACTAATTAGTATTTTCTTATCAGAAATTATACTAGTGGTAAATTTCCAAACTCTAGCCTGGAATTCCCTAAGGCAGAGGAGAACAGGAGGCATATGACAATTAAGTAAATACTGAATCATCAGAAGCTAAGGGGTAGAAATCTGTTCTCTTTTATTACTTTTAACTTGAAATTGGAAAACAAACTTGTGAGGCAGCACTGAGATTCTTCTCCCACTCTTAGCCTGCTCTAGGGAAACAAACGGGGTGCATTTTTTCCTTTCCAGTGAAGCAAGTAACACCTTCTTTTCACAATCTTTTTTTCTTCTTAAATTTGTGTGGTTTATATCTATGTACTTATCTTTTCCTATACCTTTTTTTTTTGTTTCTCCCCCACTTTTTTTTCCTAGAACTCAGCTTCACTTTTCCTCAGCCTCCAACTCTACACTTTCACCCCAGCAATTTGTTTTTCTCTTTTCTGGTACAGATGTAGTTGGTCCAAAGTTATTTTTGCCTGTATTTTGCACTTGCTATCAGTTGGGAACAGAAGGAAACGTAACTTGGCTCCTGAATGAAAGCAATAGATAGATAAGCGTGAAGCTTTGGGCTGTCTCCTACTTCTCTTAGCCACTACAGGAGCACTGTGCATTATAGTCTCTCTCTTCTGTTATATATGCTGAAACTCCTTGCCAGGAGGGCTAAGCATTTACATTTTCTTAGAAAACAGGCTGAGAAAGCCAGATGCCAATATGTAGTTGATAGTATGTCCTGGGTTCAGCTACAGCAGTCATTTTTCTCCTTCTTAGGAGATGGTGCAGTGCTGTGCTTTTGACTTTCAGTCTGGGAACAGTGCTGAGAACACCGATGTTTTTAGTTGTTGCTCAGTAATGTTTACTCTGACCAAGGACTTTCTCAGTCTCATGCTCTGCCAGAGAGGAGGGGAAGCCAGGAGGAAGCAGAGGCAGGAGACCTGACCCAAACTAGCCAAAGGGGTATTCCATACCACAGCACGTCACGCCCAGTATATAAACTGGGGGGAGTTACCCAGAAGGCCCAGATCCCTGCTCGGGTCAGGCTGGGTGTCGTT
Organism: Nestor notabilis; assembly: GCF_000696875.1. NCBI lineage: Eukaryota > Metazoa > Chordata > Aves > Psittaciformes > Psittacidae > Nestor > Nestor notabilis. Next base: position 10,430 of record NW_009943232.1, read on the forward strand.
TGGCGGTTGGTGAGCTGTTGTGTCCACTCCCCTTGTAATTTCCCTTATTATTATTATTGGCAGTAGCAGTAGCGGTTTTGTATTATACTTTAGTTACTGGACTGCTCTTACCTCAACCCGTGGGAGTTATATTCTTCCAATTTTCCTCCCCATCCCTCCGGGAGCGGGGGGAGGAAGGAAAAGGGGGGGAGTGAG
>NW_009943232.1:11054-22265 GCF_000696875.1 Nestor notabilis
TCTTGGGGGATCAACCTCCGAAGGAGGCATTCCCTTACACCCTCCGCTCCCCCACCAGTTCTGAAGGTTTTGTATGGCCTCTGAATACCCTTGAGACCTGCCTGCTGATTGTGCTGGGGATCAGCATGTTGGAACACATACAGAGTGTGTTTTACCCATGGCCATCCCACCCTGGTAACACCCTATTTCATCTGATCTCCAAAGTTAAGCAGTATTGGGTTCAAATCTGGTCTAGGGTTAGATAACAATATAGGAGGACCACCAAGAGATTTTCCCCAAGGATGGACAGTCATGAGTGGCAGGGTGTGTGGGATAGTATGGGCAAGTATCTAGGCCAGTGGGCTCCTCCAGTGCTTTGGAACTTCACCACTGAACAAGTGCAAAATCCAGAAAAACTAGTAAACCACTTGAACAAGGTGTGCTGTCGTCCTGGTTATACCACGTCCTGGTTATACAAGAGAGGGACAAGTCAGGGCAACGTGCTGGGGCTTGGCCTGTGCCTACAGAGCCCTGCTCAACACTATCTAGCACTTTCAAAGGGAGAAAAAAGTCTCTGGATCTGATGGCAAAGCAACAGACAACGCAGCTACTCCATCTCCAAGCACAGCAGCCACATCAACCGCAGTGACAAGCACAGCAGTTGCTCAAACCCTGACCACAACAGACAATGCAGCTACTCCAACTACAGGTACAGCAGCTACACCATAATCAGTTACAAGCACAGCATTTGTCCAAACCCTGATCATAACAGACAACGCAGCCACTGCAGCCACTCCAACCACAGTGATAGACACTGCAGCTAAACCAAATGGCCCGTACTTTCTCTCTATACTGACTCATGGATGGTGGCAAATGGTTGGAGCAATGGAAGCAGAGCAACTGGCAATGCAGAAGTAAACCCATTTCGGCTGCTGCACTGTGGCAAGATATCACTGCCATACCACAGCACATCATGCCCAGTATATAAACCAGGAGGAGTTACCTGGAAGGCCAAGATCACTGCTCGGGTCGGGCTGGGTGTCGGTCAGCAGGTGGTGAGCAATTGTATCCTCTCCCCTTGCTATTTCCCTTATCATTATTATTATTATTTGTAGCAGTAATGGTTTGTATTATACCTTAGTTACTGGACTGGTCTTACCTCAACCCATGGGAGTTACATTCTTTCGATTCTCCTCCCCATCCCTCCAGGAGTGGGGGAAGGAAAAAAGTGGGAGAGTGAGCGAGCGCCTGCATGGTTCTGAGTTACTGGCTGGGTTTAAACCACAACATAATATTAGAAAAAATTTAAGCTTCAGCACTGACATTTACATGTATGCTTCTGGCCACAATGAATTCCAATTTGTAAAATTCAAACATACAATGGTGCTGCACAAACACTCAAGCTAGACACTGAAGGAGTGTCTCCTTCAGTTAGACTCCTTCTCACTTCCTGTGAGAAGGAGTAATATCTCTTACTAGACTGGAAATATTATAAGATGCTGACACCAAAGTCCTTGTTCTGGTAAAAAGAATATAAGGAAGAAGAATTCAAGTATGCTAGATGCTAAATGGGGCACTGATAAGTTATTCTTACATTACTTATTAAAATCACAAAAAGATTATATAAAATCCTGCTCCAGTCATCACAGAAAAAATACACCAGTGATCATTCCAAGCTAAGGAATGTTTACATGATGCTCATGATTTCTGAAGATGGGAAAATACTTCCCAAGTTCTTGTTTATAGTGTGAGTTAAATCAAAATGAAAATTAATTATAAAAACAAAACTACATTCTTTCAGCTTCTATAAATAGTGGCAATAACACGCAGTTCAGTAAGCCTTTGCTTTTATCTCTGGAAGGAAAGCATGGCTATCTGTGAGGCTGATAACTTCCTTTAAAAAAAATGTGAAATTCCTTTTTCCTTTCATTCACACATGAGGGATGGGACACTATCTCATGTAGTTTGTCCATTTTAACAACTCATCAACATTTACATTTACACAAGCCTTTCTAATGTTAAGACGTCATTTAACTTTAATCTTTTACCTGTGCTTCTGCTCTCCAGTTATGTTTATGTGTAAACATTCTATTGTTTCATAAACATTTTCATAAACATTCTATGTTTATGTGGAAACATTTCTATTCTCTTTTATTACCCATAGACAAAGAATATCAAATTAATACAACAAATAATGTCAAATTAATAAAACAAACCATAAGAACACACATCTTACTATCCCTGAAATGGACACTCTTTAAGATCAATTTTTCTTTCACAACGATGGAATATTCATTACTATTTTATGTATTTGAGAGCTTCATTTCTCTCTTTAGTTAAAAGCATCAAAACTTTTGCCACAGGGTCATTTCCTACAGACATAGTAATAAAATTTAAAAACAAAACAGACAACATTCGCCCCCCCAAAAAAAAAACAAAAAAAAAAACCCAAAACAAACCAAAACAAAAAAAAAAGAGAGGGGAAAAACCCCAAATCATACTCTCAAATTAAGTGGCTTTATTTCTCAAAATTTTGTGTAGATTAAGTTTATGAGATTTTATCAATAACGTTGTAACCACATCACAAGCATGGCACTGAATACAGAGACCCAGGGAACTACAGGCCAGTCAGTCTCACGTCAGTGTCTGGCAAGATCACAGAGCAGATCCTCCCAGAAACTTTGCTAGGGCACAGGGACACTTAGGGGGTGACTGGTGACAGCCAGCATGGCATCACTAAGGGCAAATCATGCCTGATAAACTGGTGGCCTTCTATGATGGGCCACCATTTAGGTGGATAAGGGAAGAATGACTGACATCATCTACTTGGACTTGCTCAAGGCATTTGACACTGTCCTGCACAACATCCTTATCTCTAAATTGGAGACGCATGGATTTGATGAATGGACCACTCGGTGGTTAAGGAATTGGCTGGATGGTTGCACTCAGACAGTTGTGGTCAATAACTCAGTGTCCAAGATCAGTGATGACTGGTGTTCCTCAGGGGTTGGTGTTGGGACTGGTGCTATTCAACATCTTTGTTGGTGGCATGGCCAGTTGGATTGATGCGCCCTCAGCAGGTTTGTCAATGACACCAAGCTGTGTGGTTCACTCGATATGCTGGAGGGAAGGGATACCATCCAGAGGGACCTTGACACACTTCAGAGGTGGGCTAATGCCAACCTCATGAATTTCAACAGTGCGAAGTGCAGGGTTCTACACCTGGGTCAGGACAAACCCAGGCACAGCTACAGGTTGGGTGAAGAATGACTTAAGAGCAACCCTGAGGAGAACGACTTTGGGATATTGGTTGATTAGAAGCTCAACATGAGCAGGCAGTGTGCACTCACAGCCCAGAAACCAACTGTATCCTGTGCTGCATCAAAAGGAGTGTAACCAGCAGGTCGAGGGAGATGATTCTTTCCCTCTACTCTGCTCCCAACAGATCCCACCTGGTGTACTGTGTTCAGCTCTGGGACTCCCAACACAGGAGGAACCTGGTGGACTGAGTCCAGAGCAGGGCCATGAAGATGCTCAGAGAGCTGGAGCACCTCTTCCATGAAGACAGACTGAGAAAGTTTGGGCTTGTTCATCCTGGAGAAGACAAGGCTCAGGGGAGAGCTTATAACAGTCTTCCAACACACAAATGGGGCCTACAAGAAATCAGGAAGGAGACTTTCTACAAGGAGTATGTAATTACAGGTGATGGGAGGATAGTTTTAATCTAACAGAGGATAGGTTTAGATTTGACAGAGGAATGGAGAGAGAGCAGATCTCTTACATATCCTCACAGATGGTGTGACTAAGATGTTAATAAATATATTGATCCTGGTTTTAGGATCAATAACTGAGATTCTCACATTCTGCTTTATGGCAGAAAAAAATGTCTTGCTTATGTACAAATAAAAGTAAATGCATCTTATAAGGCACTTGGTAGAATTATAAAAGCTGATTTCTGAGCACAGCTTCTTACTTCTCTGCCCATTCCCAAATTTTAGTTGTTTATTTACTGCTTGAAATCATAATAAGCTAATATTTTATAAAGAAGTTGATCATGCTTTTCAGCATTTTTGTCATAATAATGCAAAAATAGTCATAATTATAAACATTTCTCAAGCTGCTTTATTTTATAAGGTCCTGTTTGTATAACACATTTAATTCCACTTGAACTTGATAAAGTAACTTTCCTTCAGATATAAACCATCTAATTTAAACTTGGAGTCAGTGTGATTGTTTGCTTCTACTTACACTGTTCTGAGTCCTGTTCCTGAAGGGCTGTACCCCTTGGGAAGGACCCATGCTGGAACAGTTCATGAATGACTGTGTTCCATGGGAAGGAACCCATGCCGGAGCAGGGGAAAAGTGTGGGATGGAAGGAGAGGTAGACATTTAGTGTTATGAACTGACTGTAACCCCATTTCCCATCCCCTTCCACTGCTTAGGGTAGAAGGGGGTAGAAGAGCCAGGAGTGAAGTTAAGCTTGGGAAGAACGTGAGGGTGGAAGGAAAGTGGTTTTAGTTCTGTCTTTGTTTCTCACTCTCCTACTCTGTTTTATCTGGCAATAAATTAGATTTATTTTCTCCAAGTTGAATCTGCTTTGCCTTTTGACAGTAATTGGTGGCTGCTCTCCCTGTCTTTAGCTCAATCCATAAGCTCTTCCATCTTTATTTTTCCCTCTGTGTTGAGGAAAGGGAGTGAGAGAATGGCTTGGTAGGCATATGCAAGTCAGTCAAGGTTAACTTACCTTAACTTTTAGAAAAAGAAAAAGTGAGAGTTACCTTGTTCCTTAAGAAAAAGATGTAATTGGCAGATGTTAGGAAAAGTGAAGCACTAAGATGCCCTTGAGGTTCATCATGTTTTTGTTTAATTAGAGCTATAAATTAATTTATTCAACCTCACATTTATACTGTTCCTTAAAAAGGTACAGATTTTCCACATTGCTTCTTTTTACGCTAAATAGATAATCAATAGTCAGGACTTTGCCGGTTCATTTCTTTTTCCAGTGTGATACAGTTCTATCCCCAAAACCAGTGTAGAGACATTAACAGATGACAAGTTTTTCCATCTTACTTTCTCCCTCTGTCCTGTTAAGGAGGGGGAATAAGAGAGCAGCTGGGTGGGGATCTGGCAGCTCTCCAAGGCCAACTGTCACAGCTGCCACTTTTTTGACCTAAGTGCTGCAGGGGTTGATAACTTCCATTGCTTGCAGCCCATAGGTGTCATGATGGTACGCCTTTCTCCTTGAGTAGGTCATATCATCAAGGAAGGGCTGCATGTGCTTCTCTACTCCAGATTTTTAATAGTGGTAGGATTTTACTATCTGAAATATACCTGGATAACCCAAACAAAACTGAGCTCAGTTTTGACACTTCTCGTCAAGAAGTGATTTATTCTGACCATAAAATTCAGAAGCTGAAAATTAATTTTTACATTTTGACAGTACAGGAGCTCCATATACACATTTTGCCATAGAGAAAATTAAGAAGTTTGCAAAAATCTTCCAAACTTCCTATCCAACCGAGCAGGAAAAATTTCCCACTTGAATAAAAATGTGGTGATTAGCATGACCTTGAACATGCCATCAGATACACTGAAGAAATATTTTGTAAGTGTCTTTGTATCTATCTTCTTCCAGTCTATAGTTGCAGCTAGCTTCTGATTCTTCAGAGGAGTAGGAGGAAAAAAAAGTCTAACCAATTGCTCAACAAGACAACATACTCCTTCACTTTGCTGATGACTGGCTAAAGCTCTGAAGTATGAAATTTGATTTTGTTACTGGTTTAATGTATAGATGTAAGTATGAAGAACATTAAAATGTCAATGCACTAAATTTTGTTTTCACAGCTAATCTTGAAAGATGATGATGAAAATGGGGATTCAGAGATTAAAAGATTGCAAGGTCCAAATGAACCAAAGCAATCCTATATCCGTTTTAATCATGCACAGAGGTTATAAATTTTCTGAGGTGAAGTATATCTTTGAAATAGTTGTGTTATTGAATGATTCCAGGTTGCAGTACTCTGACAATATTTAAATTTCTCACAACTATAACATTTATTTCTAATACTACACTTCCTAAAAGTTGGCTCTCAATAACTGGATTTATTTTGTCTTCAAAATTAAACAGCTATCCTCTCCTTTCTATTACAGTTATGTGCATATACATATATATTCATGCAGAATTCATCCCTCAGTCTTCTCTCTGATTAAGCTACACAAGTTAATCTTCTGAGGTCTTGCATTTGAAGTCTGGCTTGATTCTACTTTGAGAATGAAAACTCTGTCTTCTGTCCCTGGCAAACCTTAAACCTCATGGCTGAGTGAATAACCATAATTCATATATGCTGCAGTGTGTACAGAGTAATTTCTTAAATCAATTTTTGTAATTCTTGATATGAAAACATGTAAAAGTTAATCCATATGGCAGGAAAATCACTGAAAAGGCTGGAAACTGCTTGGGCAGCTATTAAAATAAAACAGAATTTTATTTCATTTTGTGACTACAGACCCTTATTATTATAATAATAATGGTGACCAAATTGGTTATAATTACGTCTGAGTGTAAAAAAGAGTAAATCCAGCAATTTCTCTAGGAATCTTAATCTGTAACCCTAGGTTACAGAGTTTATAAGCAATGAAGTCTGTGAAGGATACAGAAGGTAAGATAGGGAGTGGGAGCGGGGAAGGCAGGGAAGGAAAGACAGGAAATCTAAGTGCACATACAGTTTCAGCGTACTGCCAAATCCCTACTCATATAATGCTTGTTTATTAATGTAAGGGAGCTTTTTTCTTCTAAAGATTATCTAAGTTCATTGTAGAAGAAGAGATAAGAATACAGCTGGAGGAACTGGATGAAGAAATTGTCTTCTGTTATGTTGGGATGCAGTTTCATGACATAAGGGAAGTCTAGCTAGCAAGGAATTCTCAGACAAAATTGACTGTCACTGTAAAGCTTTTCTATTACAGAGCCATAGAATTCTGAATAGTTCATGTTGGAAGGGAACCTGGGAGTGGTTCTTCTAGTCCAATTATCCACTCAAAGCAGATAGGACTTAGATTGGATTGCATGTTGTTTGTCTAGTCAAGTTTTGAACAGAGACAATTAAAACAAGAAACTAGAGATTCCAGTTCATAGAAACTGATTACCAGAAAAGCCTTGGATTTAGTAAGGTTTCCTAGATCTTACTAGAAACACAGCTAGATCTACTAGCAACCACAGCCTAAGAAAGGAGATAGAGGTTCTTCCAAACTTCAATTTGATTTTAAATTTTGAACGCAGATTTCTCCTCTGTTTAAAGATTCTACAGTTATACCTTTGATCTGAAAATTGAATGATCCATCTCCCCTCCAAATTTCCTATGCAACCCAGGCTGCTTGTTGGAAAGAGAATTACAATATTTGCCATTTTTTCCTCCTACCATTTACAACACATACAGATATATTATTCTTTTTATTCGGCATCCTCATATATGCAAAGCAAAGGATGTACGAGTACGTGGCTCTTTTGAGGGACATGTACAATCCAAGCAGGAAGGAATGTAAAGTAAGGGGTAATAAGATAAATAATAGCCTATATACTACTGCATGGGAATACTGTTATTTAAAAGTATTATTTTAAGAAGGCAGCCAGGCATTGACAGGGAGGGATGCAGTAATTGTAAGCCAGGTAAGATGAATAAAAAAATCATGTCAGTAAATACCATTGGTGACTTCTTGTGACATCTTTATTTCTACTTAACAATGATTCTGTTCAGTCTCAAAAACCAGTCAGGTGATGCACCTATCCAAATAAAATAGCAGATGTTATCTGAAATGTTGTTTATTGCACATGTTATAACCAGTATTTTTTTAATATATATTTTATGGCCTAACTGAAAACACAGCACATCAAATATGGATAAATTTTGGAAATTCAGGTCACGATGGTGGTATAAAGCATCAGGCCTTGACCTGATGGAACTCACAGAGCTTCAGCTCCAACATGTTTGGCATTCACTTGGCCTCTAGACATCTGTTAAAACAAGATAAAGTCAGCCTGGGTAAAGACAGGTCATGAAACTCTGTGCCACCAGGCTGGTGTAAAACTTTCTGTCAACCAACAGCGGCAAAAAAATATTTACTCAGCTTTGGGATCTGAATTAAACATGTTTTAGTCTTTAGAAGTTCCAAACTCTTTACTTATGCATTTTAATTTATTTGGCTTTACACAAATATTGTGTTTGGATTTTCTAGGCTTTCATAACGATAATCCTTAAAATTTTATGTGAAATTCAGGTACTGTGCTTCTGAAAAAATAAGCCAAAATAATCCTGATGACTAACTTTAGTGAAAGTCAGGGTAAGGGTCCAAGTTTATTGTGCAAGAATAAACTTTCCTCATACTTCTGAATACATTGTTCATAATCCACTCAATACTCACAGAATCACAGAATGGATCAGATTGGAAGGGACCACAAGAGGTCATTCAGTCCAACCTCCCTGTTCATGCAGGGTTACCTAAAGCACATTGTCAGGACTGTGTCCATATGGCTCTTGTATATCTCCACAGAAGGAGGCTCCCTAACCTCTGTGGGCAACCTATTCCAATGCTGAGACACCCTCACAGTAAAGAAGCTCTTCCTCATGTTCAGATGGAACTCCCTGTGTTTTAGTTTATGCCTGTTGCCTCATGTACTATCACCTGGCACCACCAACACTGGCCCCATCCTCTTGAAGCACTCTCTTCAGATACTTTTATACCTTGATCAGATTCCCCCTCAATCTCTTCCTCTCTAGGCTGAATAGGCTCAGGTCCCTCGGCCTTTTCTTATGAGGGAGGCTCCAGACCCCTTAATCATCCTTTGCTGGCCTTGCTCTGGGAGCTCCATGTCTCTCTTATGCTAGGGAGCCCAAAATTGGACACAGTACTTCAGGTGAGGTCTCACCAGGGCTTAGCAGAGAGAATTACCTGCCTTGGGCTACTGGCAATACTCTTCCTAATGCAGCCCAGTATACCACTGGCCTTCTTGGCCACCAGGACGCACTGCTTGCTCATGGACTTCTTGTCCACCAGGACCACCAGGTCCTTCTTTGCAAAGTTACTTTCTAGCAGGTCAGCTCCACGTTATTCCTTCCCAGGTGCAGGAACCTGAATTGCCTGTGTTGAATTTCCAGGTTTTTCTCTCTCCCCATCTCACCAGCCTCTCCAGATCCTTCTAAATGACAGCACAGTGATCTGGGGTATAAGCCCCTCTTCCCAGTTTTGTATCATAGAATCATAGAACAGTTACAGTTGGAAAGGACCTTAAGATCATCTAGGTCCAACCCCCCTGCCATCAGCAGGGACACCACACACCAAACTATGTCGCCTAAGGCTCTGTCCAACCTGGCCTTGAACACCTCCAGGGTTGGAGCATTCACAACTTCCTTGGGCAACCTATTCCAGTGCCTCACCACCCTCACTGTAAAGAACTTCTTCCTTATATCTAATCTAAACTTCCCCTGTTTAAGTTTAAACCCATTACTCCTTGTCCTACCACTACAGTCCCTAACAAAGAGTCCCTCCCCAATATTCCTTATAGGCCGTCTTCAGATACTGAAAGGCTGCTATGAGGTCTCCACACAGTCTTCTCTTCTCCAGGCTGAACAGCCCCAACTTTCTCAGCCTGTCTTCATAAGGGAGGTGTTCCAGCCCTCTAATCATCCTCGTGGTCCTCCTCTGGACTTGCTCCGATGGCTCCATGTCCTTTTTATGTTGAGGACACCAGAACTGGACACAATACTCCAAGTGAGGTCTCACAAGAGCAGAGTAGAGGGGCAGGGTCCACTCCTTTGACCCGCTGGTCATGCTTCTTTTGATGCAGCCCAGGATACGGTTGGCTTCCTGGGCTGAAAGTGCACACTGAAACCGGCTCATGTCAAGTTTCTCATCAACCACCACTGCCAAGTCCTCCTCAGGGCTGCTCTGAATTTCTTCTCTGCCCAGCCTGTAGCTGTGCCTGGGGTTGTGCCGACCCAGGTGTAGGACCTTGCACTTGGCTTGGTTAAACTTCGTGAAGTTGGCATCAGCCCACCTCACAAGTGCATCAAGGTCCCTCTGAATGGCATCCCTTCCCTCCATTGTATCAACCGAACCACCCAGTTTGGTGTTGTCGGCAAACTTGCTGAGGGTGCACTCAATCCCACTGTCCATGTCACTGACAAAGATATTGAACAAGACAGGTCTCAAGACTGATCCCTGAGGGACACCACTTGTTACTGGTCTCCAAGTGGACATAGAGCCATTTACTGTAACTCTTTGTCTGAGGCCATCCAGCCAGTTCTTTATCCACTGGGTGGTCCACCTATCAAATTGGTGTCTCTCCAATTTAGAGACAAGGATGCTGTGTGGGACAGTGTTGAACGCAGTATCATCAGCAAACTTGCTGAGGAGGCACTCTATCCCTTTATCCTCAATGAATATCCCTGATGAAGTATCATTGATTAATAAGTAAAACAATACTGGATCCATTTTGACCCTTTGGGTACACTGCTAGTTACAGATTTCCAGCTAGATTCTGTGCTGCTGCTCACAACCCTCTGAGACCAGCCATTCAGCCAGTTCTCAATCCACCTCACCATCCACTCATCCAGCCTGCACTTCCTGAGCTTGCCTATGAAGATGTCATGGATGAAGTGTCAAAAGCTTTTCTGAAGTCCAGGTAGACATTGACTACTGTCCCCTCATCTATCCAGCCGGTTGTCCCATATTAGAAGGCAAACAGGTTGGTTAAGCATGATTTCCCTTTAGTTAATCCATGCTGACAACTCCTAACCACCTTCTTGTCCTCCACATGCTTAAAGATGGCCTCCAGGATAAGCCATTCCATCACCTTTCCAGGGACTGGCCTGTAGTTCCCAGAGTCCTCCCTCTTGTCCTTTTTGAAAACAGTGGTGACATTTCCTTTCTTCCATCCTCAGGCACCTCTCCAAATGTGATGACTTTCACTGCTCTGGAGCCTGGAGGAAGCGATCATTGAATATTAACTCTTGGACCCTTCTTCCCTCTAGGCCCTGTTCCAAAGGGATTCTTACAAGAAGGTCCCTGAAGAGGCCAAAGTTCTCTCTCCTGAAGTCTACGGTTGTGATCTTGCTTATTGCCATTCTTCCTCCTCAGATCATACTCAACTCCTTGATCTCATGGTCACTGTAGCCCAGGCTGCCACAGCTTTCACATCACCATTGAGTCCTTCTTTGTTTGTTAGTATAAGGTTCA
>NW_009943232.1:22465-25185 GCF_000696875.1 Nestor notabilis
AGCAGCAGAACTTTCCTCCTTGGCTTCCCCCTCACCTGTGTCAGAAAGTTACTATCAGGGCTTTCCGGGAACCTCCAGAATTGTTTGTTCTTCGCTATGTTGCTCCTTCTCCTCCGGGCTGCTCTCAATCCATTCTCTGCCCAACTTATATTTGTGTTTGGGATTGCCTTGACCCAGGTGTAGGACCTTGCATTTAGCTTTGTTGAACTTCATGAGGTTCACACAGGCCCACTTCTCAAGCCTGCCAAGCTCCCTCTGGATTGCATCCCTTTCCTCCATCATGTCAACTGCACACACAGCTTGGTGCCATAAGCAAACTTGCTGAAAGTGCATTCAATCCTACTGTCTGTGTTGCCAATACGTATGTTAAGCAGCACTGGTCCCACTGTCTTATGTAACTGTCTTTGTTTTTGTGAACAAATCTGGGAATCTAAAGTGACTACTGGCAACACACGCAAAGACTGTCAAAGGTTACAGTACTTCGTATCAGGAACTGGCATAGCTGCTGTCTGTTTTGAAGCACTGGGGAATGGGGAATGCATTGCCCATACACAAGCTACATCATAGAATCACAGAATCATAGAATAGTTAGGGTTGGAAAGGACCTTAAGATCATCTAGTCCCAACCTCCGCTGCCATAAGCAGGGACACCACACACTAAACTATGTCGAAGCTGTGTTCAAGAGTAACACCTATTCGAAAGTACTTTATTCACTCTCTCATCAGGAAACTGAAAAAAAATGCTTACTTCAGTTTTAGGTCTTGATAATTATGTTAATATGCCAGGTTTTACCCCAAATACAAAAGATAGGCTGGAAAGGAATAGAAAAGTTAATTTCCTACTAAACCAAAAAGTTAACTTACATTACTACTTGAAAAGCAGGTTAATGTTAATGATACATTTTTAATAAAGTTGTTTCAGTCATTCTGAGGCTGTGTTTGACCCTGGGTGCACTCACCAGGGCCAATCCCAACACCCATCTCAGGCTGACATCACAGCCTGGACTTGGCCTGTCATCACCCCCCTAGGAGTGCCTGATGTCTTGATCTAGGGACACCCCTGACCAACCCCCTAGCCTGCCATGCTCCCTGGCTGGGGGCAGCAGGATGGTCTCCGGTCGCAGTCCTGCCCTAAGAACCCCTGGGGAGTTCCTACCACTCCTGGCCTTGAGGAGCCCCTATCCCACATGGCATGGAAAGTTTGGTCATAAGAAGATGGGATAGGTCACATTCAACATCTTTATTAATTATCTGGATGATGGCGTAGAGTTGTTTAGCTTAGTGGAGAGAAGGTTCAGGGCAGATCCTATCCATCTCTATAAATATCTGAAGGGAGGGTACAAAGAAGAAGAAGTCAGCCTCTTTTGAGTGGTGCCTACTGACAATACCAGAGGCAATGAGCACAAACTGCAACACAGGAGAGTTCTCCTGAACATAAGAAAAACCTTTTTCACTGTGGGGTTGACCAAACACTGGAACAGGTTGCCCAGAGAAACGGTGGAATCTCCATCTTTGGAGATATTCAAAAGCCATCTGGACATGGGCTCATGTCCCTCCCAACTTCAACCTTTCTATACAGCTGCCTACTGAATCTGGAGTGTATAGGAACAGTTTTGGATGTCGCACCTCCCATTCACTGCCTTGCTTTCTTCTGTCCTAAATGAAGAGCTAGTTTTCAAACTTATGGTTCTCCCAATATAGTAAATGTCATGGACTGTTTTCAGAATCTTCTTTGTGGCTTCCGTAAAAGTAACTGAAGCTATTTATGTTAGGGCAGAACTTGCTATGGTGCAGACTGAATATTTAGTAGACTAGATGAATAGCCACAAACACCAGATGCTTCATACTGTTTTCAGGTACTGACATTCTTAATAAAGGTTTACTAAGCCAAGACATGATCTAAAGAAAACACAGGTTGGTTTTGGTGGGCATTTTTTGTTTTGTTTTGCTTTGTTTAATAATAGAGGAGGGTAAAAAAAAAGAGATAAAACTCCTGTTGTCAACCAAAAATATGTTTTAGTCAACAGATAATAGAATATTAGATTTTACAGGCTTGCAGGCACACAGCTACTATGATTTGGTACTAAATCTAGTTTTTTATCAAATTAAATTCTTCATGGCTATGTTATCACAGATAGCTGCATTTGAACTTGCAGCAAAAGAATGTAAGAAGACAAATAACTCCACTAAATGAAGAAAATGTAACTAAACCAGTTTAAAGATATACAATATTCCTCCTCATTTATTTTTCCTATGGTAATTTAATTAATAAAAAAGATCAATGTTGATTCAATGAATTCAGGCACTTCTTACTTATAATAATATACTCTCAGTAATCCATGTAGCATATAAGTAAATTTTTATTTTTATTTTGTTTCCTTCATGTAGAAGATAGGTGTAAATCTAGTATGAAGTTATAATGTATTTGAAAGTTATGCTTATGTATTGCAGATTCTTTCTGCTTACATAATCATAAAACAAAAGTAAGTAAGTGCAGTGTCATGACTAAACTCAGATTTTCAACAAAAAAGTCTGGACTATGTTGCAGCAAATCACATCTTAGAAAGCACACTTGCCTTAGGGTCTCCCACAATGTATAAATCCTATGTCTTATACAATGAACAACTCAGTCTTCTGTGTTGAACATTATGTTCTTGAACTGTTTCACTTCTGAAGACTTTAAATTACAAGTAATAAAGAGATCAAACCTGATTTTTCCC